>NW_006922054.1:1267058-1290548 GCF_000298275.1 Orycteropus afer afer | reverse complement strand
GGCACATAACAACAACAACAACAACATGGTGTCATAGTGGGCAAGGGATTTGGCAGCTAACCAGAAGGTCGGTGGTTCAAGCCCACCAGCTGCTCTATGGGAGGAAGTTGAGACAATCTACTTCAATAAAGATTTACAGCCTTGTTACCCAATGGGGATCACTATGAGTCAGAGTCTACTTGATGGCAGTGGGTTAGTGCCTAAGGCACTTGACTGCTCACCAGAAGGCTGTTGGTTCAAACCCACCAGCCACTCCTTGGAAGGAAGATGGGGCAATCTACTTCCGTAGTGTTACTGCCTCAGAAACCCAAGGAGGGGTCGCTACGAGTCAGGTCTGACTCGACGGCACATAACAACAATAACAACAAGGAGCTGTGGTGATGCCGTGGTTAAAGCATTGACCAAAGGGTCAGCGATTCGAACCCACCAGCTGCTCTGCTGGAGAAAGATGAGCCAGTTCTACCCTGTCCTATAGGGTGGCTACGTGGCTATGAGTCAGAATCGACTCAATAGCAGTGTTTTATTATTATTATTATTATTTTAATAGTTTGTGTAATTTGAACAAGTAAGAGATTACTTGTATCTCAGATTATATAATGTAATGAGGAAAATTTATCACTGACCTCGCTTGCATATGTGCAGAAGGCATAGCAGTAAGGAAGGTGTGTTTTCAACACCATGAAAACTAGAGTGCTGTCGTTACTTCTGACATCATTCTGAGTGAGGTATGTACATGTATATGTCTCAAGAAAAGGATGCTTGTGGAATTCATTTTGCAAATTTTATTGCAAATGCTTAGAGGTTTTATAAAAATAACTGCATTATGTTATTTATAATTCTCAGTTGTGGGAAGGTGGGAGAAGAGCTTCTAGCCTATATTTGGACTTTCAGCATAACTGCCTTTTCAACATCATCATGATTTTGTTATATTACTACTTTGGTAGAGATCAGGGACTGTTTTAAAAGTCAGTATTTAATTACCAATTACGAGGTGGATTGATGTTTAACTGTCATTTAATTATGCTACCTAACCGTAAAATGGTCAAAATCCAATTATTTTCTGCATTTATCTTGGCAATACATCAACCTTGCAAAAAGATGATAATGAATAAAACGTTATTATTTGTGCACTCTATTTAGAATTTTTCAGATAATTACTTATAACAGTTAATTCTTTTTCTCTGTTTTTCCCCAAAAAGTGATGACCTTAACTATTTAAATACCTGTTTTGTGAGAATGACTCTGTAAAGAACTGTTGTAGCATCATCCGCTTAGGGTTCTGGCGGTTTTAGGTGCCATCTAGTCGGCTCTGACTCACAGCAACCCCACGTACAATAGAATTTAACTCTGCCTGGTCTTGCACCATCCTCACAATCCTTGCTATGCTTGAGCCCATTGTTGCAGGCAATCCATCTTGTTGAGGGTCTTCCCCTCTTTTGCTGACACTCTACTTTACCAAGCATGATATTCTTCTCCAGGGAATGGTACCTTCTGACAATATGACCAAAGTAGGTGACATAAAGTCTGCCCATTCTTGTTTCTAAGAAGCATCTGGCCACACTTCTTCCAGAACAGATTGGTTTGTTCTTCTGACAGTTCATAATATTTTTAAAATTCTTCACCAGTTGAGAGTCAACTCTTCTTTGGTCTTCCTTATTGATTGTCCTGCTTTCACATGCATATGAGGCAATTGAAAATACCATGGCTTGGATCAGGTGCATCTTAGTCTTTAAAGTGACATCTTTGCTCCTTAATACTTAAAGAGATCTTTTGCAGCATATTTGCCCAGTTCAATATGATCTCTGATTTCTTCATTGCTACTTCCATGGGTGTTGATTGTGGGTCCTAGTAAAAAGAAATCTCTGACAACTTCAATGTTTTCTGGATTTATGATGCTGCTTATTGGTCCAGTTGTAAGGATTTTTGTTTTCTTTATGTTGAGGTGCAATGCGTACTGGAGACTGTAGTCTTTGATCTTCCTCAGTAAGTGCTTCAAGTCGTCTTCTCTTTCAGCAAGCAAGATTATGTCATCTGTAATCACATTGCAGGTTGTTAATGAATATTCCTCCAAACCTGATTCCATGCTCTTCTTCGTATAGTCCAGCTTCATGGATTATATGCTTAGCATACAGATTGAATAAGTATGGTGACAGGTTACAACCCTGACTCACGCCCTTCCTGATTTTAAACCATGAAGTCTCTCCTTGTTCTGTGTGAACAACAGCCTGTTGGTGTATGTTCAGGTTCCTCATGAGCATAATTAAGTGTTCTCGAATTCCTGTTCTTTGTAATATTATCCATAATTTGTTATGATCCACACAGTCAAATGCCTTTGCATAGTTAGCAAAACACAGGTAAACATCTTTTGGGTATTCTTTGCTTTCAGCCAAGATCCATCTGACATCAGTGATATCCTTTGTTCCACATCCTCTTCTGAATCCAGCTTGAATTTCTGGAAGTTCCTTATCAATATACTGCTGCAACTGTTTTTGAATCATCTTCAGCAAAATTTTCCTTGCATTTGATATTGATAATATTGTTTAAAAATTTCCACATTCTGTTGGGTCACCTTTCTTTGGAATGGGCACAAATATTGATCTCTTCCTGTCAGTTGGCCAGGTAGCTGTCTTGCAAATTTCTTGGCATAAATGAGTATGTGCCTCCAGCACTGTATCCATTTGTTGAAACATCTCAGTATATATCCCATCAATTCCTGGGCCTTGTTTTTTGCCTTCAGTGCAGCTTGACTTTTTTCATCATTACCATTGCTTCTTGATCATATGCTACTTGCTGAAATGATTGAACCTTGACCAGTTCTTTTCAATACAGTGACTCTGTATAATCTCTTCCATCTTCCTTTGAATCATCTTGCATAGTCAATATTTTGCCAATAGACTCCTTCAGTATTTCACCTTGAAGCTTCAATTTTCTCTTTAGTTCTTTCATCTTGAGAAATGCTGAACATGTTCTTCCCTTTTGGTATTCCAACTCCAGATCTTTGCACATTTCATTATACTACTTGTATCTAGTCAATTCTAACTCGTAACGACCCTGTAGGACAGAGTTGAATTACGTCATAGGGTTTTTAAGGCTATAAAAGCTAACTGCTTCATCTTTCTCCCTCAGAGCAGCTGGTGGATTTGAATCGCTGACCTTTTAGTTAGCAACTGAATGCCTTTAACCACTGCTATACCAGAGCTCCATTCCCCCTATGTAGAATGACATTTACCAGTTAGGTAATTAAATGAATGCTTCCAGTTAGCAGACTATTTATGTGTGGTGTATAAAGTTGTCAGACCATACCAAGCAATTTTCTATTAAAATATCTTTATTTACTGATTTATTTATTTCCTTCATTGGCAAATCTGAAGAACTCAATAAAATGAACTACTTAACAACTTAAGTGTCTGTCATCTGGAATATTTCTGTTTGGTAGATTTATTATCATGCACCCTCTTTAACAAGATTACCATTAACTTTGATAAATGAACACCCATCAAATTCCATACTTAGCCCCACTCCCATCTTCCCATCTATCTTTATGTTAACTTATGTGTGAAGAATCTATTTACAAAAATTTGGATTAGGCAGTTCATCTCATAAATCTTTGCTCCATTTACTTTAGCAAAATTTAAAGCAACACTGAATAATGAAGACTATCTTTAACATTATTAAAATTAATGTTTGCTTTTTACTTGAAAAGTAGTCTACCTTCCACTGTAATTTTTTGCTGACCTTCTTGAAGCTTCAGAAATAAGACAAAGCTCATCTTCAAACAAATTCTTAATGGCTAATTAACATCCATCTTGAACTCTTATGCAATGTAATGCAACAATAATTCAAAGTTTATAAACAATAAATAATTTCTAGTACATTACTTTTCAAATAATGTAAATCTGGATATATTTTACTATGGCCAATAAGATATATTTGAAAGTAATACTTTTTAAGAGTGAAAGCTATTCTAAGTATAAAAGAGAACAAAAAGGTTACATCCCTCATGCCTGGTTTTGCCTAATTGATATACAGTGATAAAGCTTATGGGTAATCTTAGCATCATTAATTCTATTAATGTAAAATTACATTCTTGGGAGATTTCCAGCTATCATGGGCTGTCTGTTATTAGAAATAAATAGCAGATATTCTGGTAGGAATATGAATTGCATATGCTCACTCGTATCTCATAAGATGTAGCAGTCAATGGAATTTTCTGTATATCTCTAGAGCTATATAATATCCAGTTACTACAAGTAGAATTTTGACACTAAAACCACTAAATATTTTTGGGTATGCTTTTGAAACTCCTTTGTCAAGATTTGAAGTTTCTCATACACACGCAGACATACACACGTAAGATGACAATGCTCCTGTGTTAGCCTAGCTTAAAGATATTGGAGTTAAAGAATGCCAATAATATTCTAAATGTTTCTTTTAGTTGTTAACATTCATGGAACACAGTACTGTGCTCTAAGAACAACATATAGATTTTGTTGAAAAATAGTTGCTTTCATTTTGACTACCTCAAGTACCCATTTTATAAAGAAATGGTAATTTCAAATGTTCTTTGGTCTTATATTAGTTCTGGGTGAATAGTTCAGAGGGAAAAAAAAAAAGAAGCCCCTTAGGACATCTTGATTTAATTTACAAGCTTGGATTTAAATAAAAATGTGTTGGGAATAGCCTGCATTTAAGGGGGATGGGTATGAATGATTATTGGTTTTAAAACCCAAAGTATTATGTTACAGCATAAAAATATACATACCATGCCATTATCATGTTCTGATATTTCTTCCAGGAGAGGTAATATCTTCAGTAAGTTTTTTAAAAAATCTTTATTTGTATTATTGAACTTCATCTAAAGTCTTAAGCTTGATTAGAGTCTTTAAATGAATATTTAAAAATGGTCATTACTATTTATCGAATATTCCTAAAGACCTAAACTTTGGTTACTTGTTCTTCTGCATCAGTTCTTATATTAAAATAACATATGTCCCTATTTTAGCAATATTACAGGTCATTAGCTGTGATTTTTTTCGTACGTAATAGATTGAAAACAAACAAACGAAAAACCCTTTAGCTTACCTCAAATACAGCTTATCCATAGTATATACCCAATTATTGCATTTTAGTGCTGGAAGGAATCTGAGTGATCTCCTGTTTCCACTGACATATTTTACAAGTAAGAAAACAGCCCAAAGCATTCAAACGATTGTTTTAGATTTTATTCCAATTTCTAAATAGCAGATATATAAACAAACTTTTGAAATATAACTGATTTATAAGTTTGGAACTAGTTGTATAGCCTCTCTAAAAGGATCCATTCAAATACATAGGAAAAATTAATGACAAGGGTAATTTGACCTTGAGTGCAGACTTGAAGGATTATTTTATAGGCTTGGGTTCCCTAAGTGACATATTCTATTACTTGCTGTGCTGCTAACTGAAAGGTTGTTGGTTTGAATTCACACTGAGGCAACCTGGAAGAAAGGCCTGACTATCTGCTTCTGAAAAATCACACCATAAAAAACCTTATGGAGCTCAGTTCTACTCTGACATACAAAGTCACCATCAATCAGAACTGGTTTGATTTTGATTTTCTATGGGTTCAGTTGGGTGGTTCTCCCATACAAACTCACTTATCTTCTGTCTGGGCTAGGAAGACTCAATAGCTGGAGCATCTAGCAGCTTTCTCTGCTTTTGGATGGCCTTTCCACTTTGTTGTTCCAGCTCCTTCCAGAGAGTAGGCAGACTCCTAACCTGTTGACTTAGGTCAAGCAAGATGTGTATCTTTAAGAAGAAAGAACCAGACAGAAGCTGCATTCCCTTTCCTAAACTAGCTTCAAAAGTCTCATAGTGGCATGTTTATTTGAAGTGAGTTACAAACCTAGCTCATCCTGAAAGGGACAGGAAAAGAATTTGATTCCAGAGGAATCAATGGCTTCCAAGGTTTATGTTTTTCTTCTGATCCTTGGCTGTGCTTTGAATATGAGGTTGCTAGATTAGAAATCTCTGCATATGTGTAATTTTGCTGTGCATATGACTAAGGCACTATACAAGAACCTGATTCCCAAGATTGAGGACAGAAATTTCTTTGTCTCTTATGGCAGCATACTTTCCAGGGAACTCTACCTGGAAACCTGCTTGCTTTTGTAAGATGACTGTCTCTCTAACCTTTTGGTTACAAAAGGAAATCAGCATCTTGCTCATTTTCTGAGGCTTTAAAGAAATTCCTTGTTTACTACTTATGTTGCTTGGGCAAATAATATGATAGCAATTTGAATTACATCTTTGTTTACTGTTAACCTTAAGAAAAAAATATGTCATGATAAATTAAATCAAACTTGGATAATGAAGTTAAGTAGTAATACAATCGGCCCTCTGTGTCCATGGGTTTCCCATCTGCAGATTCAACCAACAGTTCATTGAAAATATTGGGGTGCTTTGTAAAATTAAAAAAAAATAAAATATTGTGTTGGGGGTAGTAATTAAGTGGTGAAAGCAATCCCTCAAAGGCTAACAGAGAGCATGAAGTGCTATTTACACTAGCATTTACTTTGTCCTAGGTAGTACAAGAAAACACCCCAGAGCATTCAAATAATTGGTTTTAGATTTTATTCCAATTTCTAAATAACAGATATATAAACAAAATTTTGAAATATAACTGATTTATGAGTTTAGAACTAGTTGTATATCCTCTCTAAAAAAGATCCATCTTAAAATTCATGGGAAAAAACTAATGCCAAGGGTAAATTGACCTTGAGTGCAGACTTTAAGAACTCTTCGGTAAGCTTGGAGTCCCTGGGTAGCATATTCTGTTACTTGCTGGACTACTAACTGGAAGGTTGGTGGTTCGAGTTCACCCTGAGACACCTTGGAAAAAAGGCCTGGCTACTTGATTCTGAAAAGTCACAACCATAAAAAACCTTATGGAACACTCTACTCTGAAAAAATAACTGGGAAAAATATGCTGTAAGAAGAGGAAACAACCCCAAGGAGTGGAAGGGCTGAGGAGGCTGGACTTTATCCTGTGTATGTGGGAAGAAACCACTGGACATGTTTAGGCAAATCAATCACTGAAATGTATTTGTTCTCCAAACACTTGTATGTAGATTGGGGTGGGGGCAGAGATGGAGCCATGGAGATTAATTAGGAGAGTAGTGCAAAAATCTATGTGAGAGGTAGAGTTGGTGAGAACAGAGACCAAGATGACTTTTCAAAAAGACTTTGTGAAGAGAGAGAACAAGAACTGTGTAACACTGTTTTGAATAACCATCCAAACTCTTCATAAGCACATTTTATGTTTGTATCTGTGTTTCTTTTCCTTTTGCACTGCAGACATGGGATGTAGAATTGGAAAGATCTGCAGAATCTTGGGCTGAAACTTGTTTGTGGGAACATGGACCTGCAAGCCTGCTTCCATCAATTGGACAGAATTTGGGAGCACATTGGGGAAGGTAGCTTAACATGTTATTTTTGTTTCTGAAAACATATTCAAAATGAAAATTCTTACTAATTAATCTTTGAAAATTATCAAAGACTTGGTGCCTCCAAGGAATACAAGTAATCACAACACAAAAAACAAAAAAAAAACACAAATACTGTATCAGAATGATTAGCAGATTTTTAGATTTACTTTTGTTTTAAACCATTGAAATGATATTAGTAAAGTAATGGGCATACACATTTAAGATGAATAATTTACACAAAAATATCTCTCTACTAAACTTTATAGGAAGCTCTGGTGGAATAGTGCCTAAGATATTTGACTGCTAACCAAAAGGCTGGTGGTTCAAACATACCAGCCAGTCCTTGGCAGGAAGGTTGAGCAATCTACATCCATAGGACACTGCCTCGGAAATCCAAGGAGGGGTCGCTATGAGTCGGATCTGACTCAACTTTATCAGTCTATTGTTAGATTTGCTTTTACAGTCTTTTTCCAACTTTGCTTGCTTTTTATGATTATTTTCTTTTTAATAGATACAGGCCCCCAACGTTTCATGTCCAAGCGTGGTATGATGAAGTAAGAGACTTCAGCTATCCATATGAGCAGGAGTGCAACCCATATTGTCCATTCAGATGTTCTGGTCCTGTCTGTACTCATTATACACAGGTGTGTTTCGGGAATACTATATTCCTCTAACTTGAATTAGTGTAATTGTGGGAGAGCTTTGGCTACTGAACATATGTCTTTCTTATGTCAATTGTTATGATTATTAAAAAAAAGCTTATAGAGTTACTGATTTATGTCAACTAAACTTAACACATTTCTATAAACAATAGAAGTAATTATGAAAAAATTTCCAAATGTCTATTTAAAAAGACATTATTTTCATGATTTTACATATAAAATATTTTAAATATGGCTCCAATAAATGTGTATGGAAAGAAATTTACCACTTTCAAGGCCAGGAGTGCTTATTATTTTTAGTTTATGAAGGATGAAAGTACAGTTTACCAGTTCTATTTATCAGTACTTACATGTGTGTAACATTTATTTTTTTTTATAGTCACTGTTCACATTTGGTATTGGCTATATTCTAAACATCTGAATCAAACAAGTGAAGGTTGATTTAATAAATAAAACTCTCTCCTGGTCTGAGGTCTTACAATTTCTGTGACTGAAAATCTTGGAATATAAAGCAGACAAATTTTTCTGTATGCCTTTGCACATGACAAGATTAAGATCAGTGTCTAACTACCTACTAATCAGTGGCACGTTGAAAAGATCATGCATGGTGCGTGCATGAGAAATTTGAACACCTAAATTTTTGCTCCAGTTCTTGTGTTTGAGATGGGAAATTCTCTTCCTTTGTTTGGCAAGTTTCTTCACAGAAATATTAATACTGCATTTGGATTTGTGAAGATTTAAGTTTTAGATTTATTTGGTAAAATTTTGAAAATGCTTCTTCTTATAGCCAGTAGAGTTATTTTACTAGCAGAACTCTTTTTAAATTGAATTACGCACTCCCCAGAATTTCAGGAAAAAGATCCTTTTTGTTACATGATAATTGCTTGTTTCTCAAGATAACCATGTATACGTTTTCTCTGCAATAGCTTGTTGTCTTGTTTTGTGTCATCCTGTGCTTTCTGATGCTTGCTTCTCTCTCATGTAGGTGGTGTGGGCAACAAGCAGCAGAATAGGTTGTGCCATTAACTTGTGTCACAACATGAACATCTGGGGACAGATTTGGCCCAAAGCTGTCTACTTGGTGTGCAATTATTCCCCAAAGTGAGTAGACAAAATGCCTTCATATCTATTTTTATTTTAATAACATGAAATAACTTTAAAATTCTGAATTTTATTTTTTTATAATGAATTATTGAGCAAAGTATATTGCTTTAGTAGATTTATTGTCAAAATCAGTGCATAAGGGGAATATGAAAATTAAAAATATGATCTTTGTGAAGACAATCATATTTTATAACTTTAGTTTTATTTATAGCACTATTACATTTAACAAATATTTAATCATTGTGATTTATTAGAGATTAGGATGATACATTTAATTAAGAAATTTATTCACTTATTTAAAGATTTTTCAAATGATGAAATGAAAATATTACACAACTATACTTATGGTTAAATTTAAGTCTAAAATTTGTTTTCATTAAAAAGAATAAATATAGATGAATGTTCCATAGCATAGTTTGATGTTCTGAAAATATTAAGTTTTATGATTTTTAACAATATGCACAATGAATTACATATTTTCCAAAGAATAAGGCAGTAATAGCCCAAAGGACTCTATACTAACAGATATAAATGTCTTGAATCTATGTACCAAAATCCTTATTTGGAAGATTCTCATATGGTGATATTTTCAGCATCTTAAAAATTATGCTATTAGGTTACCACTTAATAGAATGGATCATCTCTTTAAGGGGAAACTGGTGGGGCCATGCCCCTTACAAACACGGACGACCCTGTTCTGCTTGCCCACCTAGTTTTGGAGGAGGCTGTAGAGAAAATCTCTGCTACAAAGGTATGTGGTATTAGGCTGTAAGATTCAGTTTGAATTATATTTTAATCTAGCTTCTGCATTAACTTGTGTTAAAAATCCAAAAATGCATGTAATGTTTACATGGACATTTTCCAGAGCTCTAGATTTGTGGTGAAGAAACCATTTAAAATATTCATAATCTTAATAAAAAGTCTTTAAAACCAATATGTCTCTCAATAATGCTTATTCCAGACTATCACTTCTGATTCTTTTTTTTTTGGATTTATCACAGACTTAAGTATATTTATATTCTTTAAAAGCCATCTTTATGTATTGTTGATGAGAGTTATTTCATAGCTGTCATCATTTTTGAAGGGTTTGGCAATTTAACATTGTTTACTTTGAGTTCTTTAAAAGGTTCTAGCAAAATAGTATCTATACACACCTGGGAGCTCTGGCGGCATAGTGCCTAAGGCACTTGACTGCTAACCAGAAGGTTGGTGGTTCAAACCCACCAGCCACTCCTCAGAAGGAGGTTTGGGCAATCTACTTCCGTAGTGATACTGCCTTGGAAACCCAAGGAGGGGTCGCTATGAGTCAGAGATGACTTGATGGCACAACAACAACAGCAACATACACACCTTAGAACGATCAGCCACGGAAGATCAGAAGGGCAGTATTTGACAGGGAGAGAGCTGGGGAGACAAGAATGTATAGACAAGAAGACACAGGGAGAAACTTGGAAAAAAGCTGTTATATTGTGGGGATTGTAATCAGAGTCACAAAACAAAATGTGTATGAACTGTTGAGTATGAAATGAATTTGCTTTTAAAATTTCACCCAAATCACAAGAAAAAGTTAAAAACAAAACAAAACAAAAAACCTATCTATAGATTTTATTGAACAATACTTAATGAATTGCACTAATTTTGTGCTTCTCAGTACAGAATATACACCTCATACTGAAATAAATTAAAAAGTGTAATAAAACTATTGTACACCTATTAGAAATATAAAGCTCTCATATACATTTGACCTCCTAAAAAGGAATTATAAATATGGTTCCCTATTTATAACCCATGAAGATAAAATGTATATTATACAACTTTTAAAAAAGTCATGCTCTTGTTTGTCATCCAAGTGAACTTTTTTTTACTCCACTGTACTTTTTTCTTAATGATGATTAAATGAAAGTTAATGTGGATTAGATGTTGCAGAAAATATTTAAATAAATGCAACCACTTTTCCATGCACATAAAAAAAGTTATTTATTTATTTATTTTAATGACTGAATGCTCATTAGCTGTAAGGAGCAGGCAGGAAGAGACCATGCATTTCACTCTGTTGTATTAGCCACTTTTTTCTTTTCTTCTCTTTTCTTTTTTTAATTCTTGGAAGCATTTGAAACATTTTTCTTGAGTGAGTGTCCACTTTTTCATTAAGTGAACGTTTTTCCTCCCTTCTACCCCAGAGCTTCAACCTACCTGTCCCATCACTAGTAGTTGTTAGTTGCTGTTGAGTCAACTCCAATTCATGATGACCTTATGTATAACAGAAAGAAATGTTGCCCATTCCTAGGCCATCTTCATGACGTTACTATGTGTGAGCCCATTAAGTCCATTGAAAACCTTATAGATAACAACAGAGTTTTTCATTAAGAACCATTACATTTTACTTAAAGCTGGCTTTCCTCTAACTTCCTTTTTCCATTTTCAAAGTTCTGAGTTCTTGGATGCCCATGTAAAGGCTGGAACACAGTAATGCACCTCTCCAAAGTGTGCCCCTCTCAAATTCATGATCTAGGCCAATTTGAGAAAAATAAATAAATTACCAGTTGAAGTTATTTTCCATCTGCAAGTTTAAATTTCTGCATGTTGAATTTCCTTTTAAAAGAGAATAACCTTTACATGTAAACTGTAAATAACAAGGTTATGTCAATCATTTAGGCCAATTTTTTTAAGTGGGTGGGCATAATTGTAAATGCTGTCTTTCTCAGAATATGAGGAACATGATGGAATTTGGAAAAAAACAAGTTTATGAAACCGTGACTTCATCAGATCATTGGATTTCAGGGTGTTAATATGAAAACTGAACACTGATAACTTACTGCAATATAAGAAAAATTTGAAATGACTCCACTGAATATTAGCCAAGTGGTAGCATGAATGATTGAAGGCCCTAAAGGTTTTTGTGTGTATTTCATCTACTCCAGTGCAGTGCATAAGGTGACAACTTTAAGCCTTAACTTTGGCTATAAACAGTATTGATTTTTTGAGTTTAAAATGTTAAACAGGCATATAAAGGCCTATCATTATTTTGAGAATTTGTATAGATATCATATGGGATTCATGTCTCTTCAATCTCTCGTCTCTAACAGAAGGATCAGACAGGTATTACCCTCCTCAAGAAGAAGAAACAAATGAAATTGAACGGCAGCAGTCACAAGTTCGTGAAACCCATGCCCGGGTGAGAGCAGATGATAGTAACAGAAATGAAGTCAGAAGCACACAGCAAATGTGTAAGACCTCTGCATTTAACTTATAGGATTCATTTACAAACAGTTAAATAGTCTAAATACATAGTATATCCATTTATATTTTATCATGACTTGGAACATTTTTAGAATGGATGTAACTTAGCATTAGACTAAAAATTATGAAGAATAGCAGCTATCTTTCCAAACTTTAAACTGTTGTTTGTGTGGACTTCCCTGGTTTAAGTAATCTACAGTATGTGTGGGAATCTTACTATTTACAGGCAGGTCTTAATGTGTTTTTCTCTTGAAAACGTCAGACTGTTAGTACTTTCTGATAGATTACTGTTTCGCTATCTAAGGTGTATGACATTTTAAACGTCTTACTGGACAGATTGTCATCTGTAGGAGCCAATGCTTAAAGTTCAAACTTTAGAAATATGTCTGAATTAATGACTGCCATGATCCTTTTAGATACTTTCTGGGTATTACCTTTTGAGATTAATGTTTCATGAACAAATTTTTTAAAAAATTATACTTGTTTTCTAAAAACTTAAATCCAAAATGAAATATGCTAGTCCATTAAAATCAATTTGTTGAATATGCATATTTTAAAATAAATAAACTTTTTAAAACTACGAGCATGGCATTGATACTCTGTCCCAGTATTTCAGCACTTACTATATGGCAGATAATGGTACTAATTACTGGGGACACTGGGGATACATTTATGATAAAAAATAAGCATAATTCCTCCTCCAATGGAGGAAATAATCATACAAATGATACAAGTTTAAACCATGATAGATGTTAGGAAGAGGTAGCTGTTTATATAAAATTGGACTGTGTTATAATAGAAAAATTTTATATTCACTATTTTTAAATATTTTTTTTTCACAATATTTCAAGATTATGCTTAAAATTACATCTGTCCTTAATACTAGATTTAAAATCTCTTTTTCTTCTTTCTTCCTTTCTTCTTTATTTTTTAAAAAGGTTGGAAACAAAATTATTTGTTCCCACTTAGAGCTCTGTAAAAAACATTAAGTCTTAGCTTATGGTAGAAGAATCACATCCAAAGTTCAAGTGATCTTAGTATTATTTTTCTTAGTATTTTCTTGAATAACATTCTTCTTCTTTAAATGACCTTTAAGAATAAGTGGTTGATTAAATAGGTTACAGAAATTTAACAACAGTGTAGTAATTAGATACAGGCATACTTGATCTACAAGGGAGCTCTGGTGGCATAGTGCCTAAGGCATTTGACTGCTAACCAGAAGGCTGGCGGTTCAAACCCATGAGCCACTCCTTGGAAGGAAGATTGGGCAATCTACTTTTGTAGTGATACTGCCTCGGCAACCCAAGGATGGTTGCTATGAGTCAGATCCAACTCAACAGTAGTGAGTTTGGTTTGATTTTTTGATCTACAAAATCTCTAATTCTGATTTCCTACATTAATACATGATGATGTAGTCATGTTTCTAATCTAATGAGGGATTTATAAAAAAATAATATTTTTGTATTTATCTATATTATTTCTAAAAGTGTTTTAACGCTCACAAAACCTTAGTTGGATTAGATAGTATTATTTTCCACTTGATAGATGGAGCATTTAAGTTTTAGAGAATTTAAGTACTTGCTTATGATGAAATGACTAATAAATGATAGTGCAGAAAGCAAAACTAAAACAAGAACAGCAGTCTGCAGAATAAAGGAAATTTTCTGATTCTTAACTTGCCACTGTGTCCACTACACCATGTTGCTTTAAATCTTGTTATGATAGACTCACTCAGAGTTATGTTTATCAGAAAGTTCAATGATAAATCTTATGCAGCAATTAGCTTCTTTTACATTAGCTAAATTATTTTGTTTTCTTTTTTCTGCTTGTAGCCCAAATTGTTTCTTGTGAAGTAAGATTAAGAGACCAGTGCAAAGGAACAACCTGTAATAGGTAATACTATTATTCTCAAAATTAACTGAAAAAGTATGAAAAATATTTTATTTTTCACTGAAATTCAGAGAAACGAAATATTTTCTTGCAATTCCTTTCATTTAGATATGAATGTCCTGCTGGCTGTTTGGATAGTAAAGCTAAAGTTATTGGCAGTGTACATTATGAAATGGTAAGCATTATAAGTACTATCACTTGGGGTTATAGTGCTTCCATATAATACTTGATTTTGATTTTTTAATGTGAAAAAAAATTAAACTTACATAAGTATAGCTATTTCACTCACAACTATATATTTAAAGTCATATAAGTCATAACTCTTAATGCCCTGGGCAGAATTATAATATTTTAACATCTTTTTCTTCCCTCTTTTTCTCCAAGCAATCTAGCATTTGTAGAGCTGCAATCCATTATGGTATAATAGACAATGATGGTGGTTGGGTGGATATCACTAGACAAGGAAGGAAACATTATTTCATCAAATCCAATAGAAATGGCATTCAGTCAATTGGGTAAGTACCCAAACGATCTTTTGGATCAGATGATTTTTAAATTATAACAATGAGTTAACACAGTTTTTAAGAGAAAATCATAGAATTTAGTTTGTAAAGTGAGAAGCTGGTAATTTTTAAGATTTATTCCAGCTGCATATTTTCCACAGACAAAGAAGAAAAGGCATCTAAAACTTTCGAAGTCCACCTCTGTCACTCATAAAAGACATGCTAAAACTCCAAATTCATAGCAATTTCAAAGAATATACAGTTTCACAGTTAATCACAGTGTGGAGCAAGAAATTTTTTTCAGCTATGACAAAAAGTACCCCAGAGAGGACTACTGATTTTCCTCTGTAAGGAAAAAGGAGCCCTAGTGCAGTAATGTTACTGGGAAAAAAGACCTGGCAATCTGCTCCCATAAAGGTGATAGCTTAGGAAATCCTGTTTCCTGTAGGGCCGTGCTCTGTTACAGGGTCACTATGAACTGGAATCAAGACGGCACACAAAAACAACAACAACATTTAGGGAAAATGACTTATTTCATGCAACAGTAAGCTTATTAATGTGAAAAAAATAGGTTGATAGGTTAAAGAGCATTTTGAAAATGTTCCTAAAAATGTAATGTACTATGTCATCTTTCTTTTGTCTATTTAAATGTAATTTAACCCAATATAATAGCATTTACCAACATTTAATATTTATTTCATTGTTGTTGAGAATATACACAGCAAAGCATGTACCAGTTCAACAATTTCTGTGTGAAACCATTCTCATCTTTTTCTGAGTTGTTTTTCCTCCATTAACATAAACTCACTGTCCCCTAAGTTTCCTTCCTGATCTTTTGGGTTGCTGTTGTCACTTTGGGAGCTCTGGTGGCATAGTGCCTGAGGCACTTGACTGCTAACCAGAAGGCTGGCGGTTCAAACTCACCAGCCACTCCTTGGAAGGAAGGTTGGACAATCTACTTCCATAGTGTTACTGCCTCGGAAACCCAAGTAGGGGTCACTATGAGTCAGATCCGTCTCGACGGTACATAACAACAACAACAATAATTTCAGGGATTCACCTAGCCCCAATAGCTCTAGAAAGTCTAGAGTCCATGAGAATTTATAATTCCATTCTGTATTTCCCCCTTTTGATCAAGATTCTTCTATAGAATCTTTAATGAAAATGTGCTGTAATAGCAGCTGGGCACCAACAAGTTCTTTTTGTTTCATGGTGTTCTGGTTACCTAGTACCACTCTGGTAGGAAATATACCACAATATACCACAAATAAACTCTTTACTAGTTAAGCTAAATTGTTTGGTTTTAAGAAAACTTTTGGGGATATTTTTGTTTTAAGTTTTAAAGATTATCTCAGAGTAATTGGTAGCATAGTGCCTAAGGCACTTGACTGCTAACCAGAAGGCTGGTGGTTCAAACCCACCAGCCACTCCTTGGAAGGAAGATGGGACAATCTATTAGTTTATTCTTACAATTTGGAAGTTTTAAGTCCAAGTTCAAAGTGCCAGGCTCTTGGGGCTGGGTGAAAGCCCCTCAGCCTTGGGCTTCAGCTCTGCCTCCAGCTCCCAGCCCACTGAAGCTAGAGGCTTTTCTTCACTCAGACAGCTGCTGGCTGCTGAGGCTGCCAAGCCCAAGGTTGAGAAGTAAAAAAGGCACAGTCCCAATGTTAGCAAACCACATGGCAGGCCATTAATTCAAGTCCATTGTAAGTCCCAAGGTCTGCAGAGCATGGAAGGCTGCTGAACAATGACACAGCTACATGCAAGGTCCAAGTGTGCCATATGCTAGAGATCATTCCCAAGGGTTCTCCTTATATACAAGAAGCAGACCACATCCCAAAGGCAGCTACTCAGCTACTTGTTGTAGATCCCACCATGCAGTTGATTGCCAGTCTCATCATGGGGAATAAATACTACCAGCTGCCCATCCACTCAACCAGGCCCAGCCACGTTGACACACAAACATACCAACACACATGGCAAAAGAGGCAGTTGATCATGGAAGCAATTAGCTATACATTCCATATCCTCCTTCTATTCCTGACTCTACTTCCTCTGTTGCTCCAGGTGAATAGAGACTGATTGTTGAGGCCACTTGCAAGCTTGTACAACACTAGGCACTATGCAACAAACTGGGAGGTAGCACCGAAGCACTAAACATATTATCAGGCCACTTAACTGAGATGTCTCATGAAATCATGACCTGAACCGAGAAACTGAGAAATCAAATCCCATGAGGTTTTTGGTTATGCATAAACAGCCTCCTTAGCTTCTTTTTGTTGTTGTCATTGTTGTAAATATATCTATCACACAACTTTTGCCATTTCAACTTTTTATAGGTGTACAACTTATTGATAGCAATTAGAATAATCAGCTGTGCAGCCCTACTCTTAATTCAAATTTTATGTCACCATTACCCACTTTTTCCCCCCTCCCTCTTAACCCTGGAAAGGAGCTCTGGTTGTGTAAGTGGTTAGTCACTTGGCTGTTAAATGAAAGATTGGAGGTTTTAACTCACCATCAGCTAGCTCTTCAAGAGCAAAATGTAGCAGTCTGCTTCTGTAAAGATTTATAGACTTGGAAACCCTATGAGGCAGTTCTACTCTGTCAGATAAGGTTGCTAAGAATGAGAATTAACTCAACAGCATGGGATTTTACTGGGTAGTGTTTCATTCTGTTGTACGTAGGGTCACTTTGAGTAGGAACTGACCCAACACCACCTAACAACAGTAACCACTAATAAACTTTGGTCTCTATACATTTGCCTTTTCTTTTCTTATTATATAAGTGGGTCACACAATATTTGCCCTTTTGTAATTTCACTCAGCATAATATCTTCAAGATCCATCCATACTGTTGGTGTATCATATTGTTTCTTCCATTGGCTGAGTAGTATTCCATTGTATGTATGTATCATATTTTGTTTATCCATTCATCTGTTGATCAACATTGATGTTGTTTATACCTTTTGCCTATTGTGAATAGTGCTGTAGTGAATCTTGGCATACCAATCTCTCTTTGAGTCTTTGTTTTCAAGTCTTTTGGGTATATACCTAGAAGTGGAGTTGCTGGGTTATATAGTAGTTCTATCTATCTATCTATCTATTTATTATTTATTTATTTTTTTTTTTTTGAGGAACCACTACTCGTCTTCCTCATGGTCATACCATTTTGCATTCCCATCAGTAATGGATAACAGTTCCAGTTTCCCCACATCCTTGTCCACATTTGTTGCTTTCTATTTCTCTCTCTCTCTTTTTTAAAATCTTAGAGCTGATGACTAGTGATGTTGAGCATCTTTTCATGCATTTGGTGGCTATATGTATGTCCTCTTTGAGGAAATGTCTATTCAAGTCCTTTGCCCATTTTTATATTGGCTTCTTTGTCTTTATTGTTAAGGTATTGACAATGTATTTGTTTCTTATGTAATTTGGTTACTAGATATATGGTTTCCAAAGATATTCTCCCAGTCAGTAGCTTGTCTTTTCAATTTTTTGGTAAAGGCTTTTGATGAACAAATGTTTTTAATTTTAAGAGGTCTCATTTACTTATTTTACTTTTTGTTAACTGTGCTTAACCCTTTGTTAAAAGCTAGGCCCAATTGTGTTGCACCTGCATTTTCTTCTGAGGATTTTATGGTTTTAGGTTGCACATTTAGTTCCTTAAGCCATTTTTAATCTGTTTCTGTGTATGGTGTGAGACATGGATCTTGTTTCACTGTTTTGCATGAAGTCCAGTTTTTCCAACAGTAATTATTGGGAAGACGCTTCTTTCCCAGTTGAATGGACTTAGCCTCCTTGTCAAAAATTAGTTGAACATAGATGTGTGAGTTTATTTCTGGATTCTCACTTCTCTTCCATTGGTCTGTGTGTCTTTTGTTATACCAGTAACAGACTGTTTTGATCACTATAGCTGTATGCTATGTTTTAAAGTCAGGAAAGGTGAGTCTTCCTACTTTGTTCCTCTTTTTCAATATTGCTTTAGCAGTTCAGAGTCTCTTGCCACTCAATGAAGTTGAGGATTGGTTCTTCCATTTCTGTAAAGAAGGCTGTTGGACATTTGATTAGGATTATATTGAATCTAAAGATCGCTTTGGGTAGTTTTGATAGAACATCTTTCCATTTATGTCTTCTTTAATCTCTTTCAACAGTGTTTTATATTTTCACTGTATAAGTCCTTCATATCCTTGGTTAGATTTATTCTTAGATATTTCATTTTTTTTTAGATGTTACTATAAATGTAACTGTTTCCCTAATTTCCTTTTCAGATTTCTCATTGCTGGTATATAGAAATCCAACAGATTTTTGTTTCTTGACCTTGTGCTCTGCAACTTTGCTAAAGTCCTCTTTTGTTGTTGTTATATGCTGTTGAGTCAGACCCGACTCATAGCGACACCTCCTTGGGTTTCTGAGGCAGTATCACTATGGAAGTAGATTGCCCAACCTTCATTCCAAGGAGTGGCTGGTGGATTTGAACTGCCAGCTTTCTGGTTAGTGGTCAAATGGCTTAGGCACAATGCCAACAGAGCTCCTAATATAAAGATACCATCCTTTAATGTCAAGAATGGTATTGGTTTGGTTCATACTTCAGCATAATGTATAACCAAACCAAACTCACTGCCACTGAGTCAATTCTGACTCATAGTGACCCCTTCTTGGATTTCCGAGGCAGTATCTCTACAAAAGTAGATTGGCCAATCTTCCTTCTGAGGAGTGGCTGGTAGGTTTGAATCACCAGCTTTCTGGTTAACAGTCAGATGTCTTAGGTACTACAGTACCAGAGCTCCTAATATAATATATATACATGGCATACCAGCCACTCCTCAGAAGGAAGGTTGGGCAATCCTACTTCTGTAGTGTTACTGCCTCGGAAACCCAAGGTGGGGTCACTATGAGTCGGGGCCGACTCGACAGAAAATAACAACAACAACCTCGGAGGTATTGCAGGTTTATCTAGATCACTGCCATAAAGCGAGTCACACAATTTTTTTGTTTCCCAGGGCATATAAAAGTTATGTTTAAATTATACTGTAGTCTATGATGTGTACAATAACATCATGAAAAATTATGAAATATTGTGAGAATAACCAGAATATGTCACAGAGACATGAAGTGAACACATGCTGTTGGAAAAATGATGGTAATAGACTTAGTTGCCATAAACCTTCAATTTGTTTAGAAAAGGAAAAAAAAAAGAAACTCACTATCTGTGAAGTGCAATAAAGCAAAGCACAGTAAAAAAGAGTTATGTCTGTATTTTTAGAGTATTACCTATCCAGAGGGAGTGCTGATGGCGTAGTGCCTAAGACATTTGACTGCTAACCAGAAGGCTGGAGGTTCAAACCCACCAGCCACTCCTCAGAAGGAAGGTTGAACAATCTATTTCTGTAGTGATACTGCCTTGTAAACCCAAGGAGGGGTGGCTATGAGTTGGGATCGACTGGAGGGGAGTGAGTTTAGTTTTTTGGTTTAAACCTGTAAACCACCAGGAATCATGACGATGATGTTGTATATAAGTAAATGATTGATATCTACCTTTTTCTTTCTAGCAAATACCAGTCTGCTAATTCCTTCACAGTCTCTAAAGTAACAGGTTAGCACTGTTATTTTTTATCTGATTTTCTTACTATTGTGTTGAATGTTTTTGCTTCCAAAGGATTTGCTTATTGTTTTGTATTCTAATTCTTGTAGTTCAGGCTGTCACTTGTGAGACAACTGTGGAACAACTGTGTCCATTTCATAAGCCTGCGTCACATTGCCCAAGGTAATATTTTAGACATTTTATCATTCTTTTGTTTCAGGGAAAATTGTGGAGATTTGGCCCTGTATTAATTGTATTTGTCTGGCATCCTAGTGTCCTTAGTGTTTAAATGATGCATGATCTTCAACTGCTGAGCAGGAGAGCGCAATGGGATATCAAAAATGACGTGCACTCCAGGCACCTCTTGTATGGTTTCCCCAAATAGAATAGCGCTTTGTACATATAGCCTACATATAATCTCTGTTTCAAATATGCTACAAAGAGCTCTTATCACAGAAACCAAAACAACATAACTTATATATATATATTTTAACATTTTTATCTAGTTTCTAAACTAGTTAAATCTAATTACAATTGGTAAATCAGAAAACCCATCTTCCCTCTTTTCTTTTTATGATACACTGTCTTTTATAAAAGACACTCTGGTGGTGTAGGGAGCTCTGGTAGCATAATGGCTAAGTCACTTGCCTGCTAACCAGAAGGCTGACGGTTCAAACCCACCAGCTACTCCTCGGAAGGAAGGTTGGGCAATCCTACTTCCGTAGTGATACTGCCTCGGAAACCCAAGGAGGGGTCGCTGTGAGTTGGGGCCGACTCGACGGCACATAACAACAACAACAACAACTGGTGGTGTAGTGGTTAAGGCATTTGGCTGTTAACCAAAAGGTCAGTAGTTTGAACCCACAAGCTGCTCCTAGAAGAAAGATGAGGCAGTCTGCTTCTGTAAATATTTGGAAATCCAAATGCATACTATGAGTCAGAATCAACTCAATGGCAATGAGATCTTTTGAAAATTATGGTAGAGTAAACCTACTATAAAATAATGAAAAATGCTTAATTTATCTTGGCCAAACTAAGATGAAAACTTTTAGAAGTGTTATTATAAACAGTTTAAATGGGATAGTAAAACACCATTTGTGAGATATGCAAGTGATATTTTAGTAGGCAAAGGAAACTTTCAGTATGGGGAATAAGACCGCTGAATCGTTTATAATTATTAATTTGTTGAGAGATTTACTTCATGTAGGTAGCTTGATTATATTTCAAAATTGCCTTAACCCTAAACAGTATTATTTATTGAGTTTTGGTATAAGTAGACAAACCTTTGGAGTTGTGGTACTACTTTTTAATGGAAAATAATATAGTGTAATTATCAATTTAGTCACTATCACCAATTTTTTTCTCCACTGCATTGGTTGTAATTTCATGATTTTAAGTAAAAATATTTTTGTGACTTATCATATTGTATTCTTTTACTTTCCTTATTTTGCTATCAGTCTTGTAAATTGGCAGCTTTTGAATTACCAGTACCAAAAAGAAATGAACATCTTGTTCATTGTGCACTAATTGCATTTGTATGAATGGAACTCCACTTTGTTGGTAGGGTTCAAGAATCAATTGAAAAATGTCTTGACATTCTTCCCAGTTATACATATTGTTCAATCCCTGAAATACTGTTTAGCTAAAGTCGGTTTTATCTTGTATAATTTAAAATATTCTGATTTAGTAGGATTTTAAAACATGTCCAACCAAATTTAAAGCCTCATGTAGTAGTGGCTTTTAATTTTTAAAAAATCCTTATTATTTCGTTTCTCTTTTCCTAAAGGTTTGTATTCACCTGTAATTTAATCTAAAGCAATAACAAATAAATTAAGGGATTTTTATAAAGTGAAAACTTTATACCAGTAGTAAATTTGTATAACTTCTGCTCATTTCTGAAATTTTGCATCCACTTTTTTGTAATTCTAAATTTAGTTATAGGATGATTTTTGCTAATTATTCAGATTTATCTACACAGTTATCTCTTTGGAAGGCTCTATATCTGGCAGAAAACTCAAATTAAGCTATCTTTAAATTTTTATTTAATGCCATACATTCATAGAAATTATGTGTGTATATTTGTGTATGTGTATATGTTTGAAAATTTTATGCATTTTTATATCAATCTATAAACTGTTAGATCTTTAAAATCTGTTAAGTATTCAAGATGAAAAATTGACATTGTTAAAATATGTCATCAATTTTTATTCAAAGTTCACAAGATCAAAACCTACATTTTCAGTGGTATGTAACAAGCTATTAAAGCCAGCAGTTCAAAGGCAAATAAGTAAAACTCTTCCCTCACTCTCTTTTACCTGAGCATATCTAAGTAGAACGACACTCAGCTTAGAACTAATGTGTTCCTTGGCAAACCAAGTGCTAACTATGGTCAAGATATGACCACTTAGCGTGATCCTGAGGACAGAGCCTGTGCTTATAGTAAGCAGAGAATCCCCAAAAGTTACCAAATACAATGAGATCATTTTACAGTCAATGGGTGATACCATCCTTCTTACAGAATCATAGACAGCATCTTTTACATCAACCCTTTAAAGGAGCTCTGGTAGTGTAGTGCCTAAGGCATTTGACTGCTAATTTAAAGGCTGTCGGTTCAAACCCACCAGCCACTCCATAGTGACAGCATCTCGGAAGCTCAAGGAGGGGTCACTATGAGTTGGATCTGACTCGATGGCAGTGGGTTTTGTTTTGCTTTTTTTTGAAGTTACTAAAACTAGATTTTTTTTAACTTCTATTTAAATGTTTAAAAAAATCTGGTTTAAACATTACATTAACTTATACAATGATTATAGAGTGTTACACAAATTTTAGAAATAAGAAATTTATTTGGCCTATAGCAGTATAATTACTTCTTTAAAACTACTCAAGAAAGATTCATTTCAATTGGCAAAGGTTGTTTCAAGTATTTTAAAATATTTTTTAGGAAAAACTATTGATGGGAGCTCTGGTAGCATAGTGGCTAAGGCGCTTGACTGCTAACCAGAAGGCTGGAGGTTCAAACCCACCAGCCACTCCTCGGAAGGAAGGTTG
>NW_006922054.1:1221844-1266958 GCF_000298275.1 Orycteropus afer afer | reverse complement strand
CCTACTTCCGTAGTGATACTGCCTCGGAAACCCAAGGAGGGGTCACTATGAGTCAGGGCTGACTCGATGGCACATAACATAAACTATTGATGTTTTCATTAAGTGATAATTTTCATGTAGACATTACGTTGAGACTTTGATATACTAAGTCAAACTCACTGTTTTATTTCTTTTTTCTGGTTTTGGTTTTAGCTTTTTTTATTTTTGTGTGGGTGTGGGTGTGTGTATTCATTCAAAAGAGTTAATCTTTTTCTTTTTTTTTTTTTTAAGTGCCGTTTGACAATTTCTTGAACTCTAGGAATGGAATTTTTTTTAATATCATGATTGATATACACTGATAATTAGAATAAAATTAAAATTAAAAAGCCTTTGGAAACTCCTTTTAAATGAGCTAAAATAAACTGATTTGTCTGAAACAATAAGCTATCTAGAAAAAGAGCATTCCATGCAGAGAGGAAGACAAGTGCAAATGCCCTGAGGCAGGAACCTGATGAATAGCCATTACACCCATATGAGTGGAGTGGGCTGAGCAGTGGAAGAGGAGTAAGATATGTAGTCAGAGAGGTAATGAAGAGACAGAATATGTAAGGCTTCTTGGTCATTGTAAGGGTTTTACCATTTTTTAAAATAAGGTTAAAAGTTACTGAAGTATTTGGAGCAGAGTAATGACATGATTGGATTTATACATGGAAAATAGATTGGAGTGGCAAAGTCTGAAACAGAGTCCATAACCCATTTCCATAGACTCATAGTGACACTAAGGACAGAGTAGAACTGCCCCATAGGGTTTCCAAGGCTGTAAATCTTTACAGAGGCAGACTATGCCTCATCTTTCTCCCATAGAGCGGCTAGTGGGTTCAAGCTGCTGACCTTTTGGTTAACAGCCTAATACTTGAACCACCAGACCAGCAGAGCTTCTTAGAGAGACTATAGGAAGGAAAGCTTATGGCAATAAACCACACAGCAGAAGATGAGGCCTATTGTTGCAATGATTCAGATGCTTAGAAGGGGTCTGATTGTGGACACATTTTAATATATAAAAAAAACTGTTGCTGTTGAATCAGTTATGACTCATGGTGACCTCACATGCTACAGAGCAGAACTGCTCCATTGGGTTTTCTTGTCTGTAATCTTACAGGAGGAGTCCCTGAGTGGTGCAAACGGTTAAGAACTGGACTACTAACCGAAAGGTTGGTGGTTCAGACTCACATAGAGACACCTCAGAAGTAAGGCCTTGCATTCTGCTCCCAAAAGTTCACAGTCTTGAAAGCCCTATGGAGCAGTTCTGTTCCGCACACATGGGATCTCTATGAGTTGGAATCTATTTGACGGCAACAAACAACAGCACTCTTTGTGAAAGCAGTTTGCCAGACTTTTCTTCCTCAGAGCTTCTGGGTGGGCTTGAACTTCCAATTTGTAGATTACCTGTTGATTACAAACTGATTGAACCACCCAGGGACCTTGCTATAGGCTATAGAAATTGCTGATGTATTGAATGTAAGGTGTGAGATACAGAGAGATCAAGGAAAGAATAAAGATTTTTGATCTGAGCACCTGGAATAATGATGTTGCCGTTTATTGAAGTGGGAAGAAAGAGCAGATTTTGGGGTTGTGGGAGTAGATTAGGACTTTGGTTTTATACATATTAAGCTTGAAATACCTATTACATTTAAGTGGAGATGGTGAATAAGCAATTGGATAGACAAGTTGCAAGTTTGGAATTAAGAGACGCCAACTAGAGATGTAAATTTGGGAATCAACACTTTATAGATGGTAATTATAACCATGAAACTGGATGAGAGCCCTAAAAATGTGAATTTAGTAAAGAGAAGCTATGAGATCTGTCAAACAGATAATGATTTAAATTTTACAAGTTACCTGCTTGTAAAACCCTACAGATTGTTTGGATACTAAATTCCCAGATACTTGCAGTTACTTCCTGATGCTTCTTTCTGCTTTGATTGCCCAAATTAGAAGGTTTCCTGGGGAAATTTTACAAAATAAGTAAGAATCATATTTTTGCCAAAATCTGCAAGTAGAGCAAATAAACAGAAGCAATTGTGTCTACTGCCTGACTTGTACAACTGGCTTTTTTCAGGGAAGGGGGGGGGGAAAGAGTAGGTTTTGAAATATTGGGTTTACTTTTATATATGCATGTCTGGTTTCTCTAATAAGAAAGAGTAAACTAACCAGTCTGCTTTATGTATCTATTTTCAGAGTATACTGTCCTCGTAACTGTATGCAAGCCAACCCACATTATGCTCGTGTAATTGGATCTCGAATTTATTCTGATGTAAGTATCCTTATTTATGCAGCTCCCAATATATATAAGCATGTACATTTAAATGTATATAAATGTACATTTAAATGCAGATCAAAGAACTAGATTCTGTGTACATAAACACAGGCTCATTAATCACTAATACCAAAAAAAAAGATTATCCATATACAAATATGAGAGCATAATAATTTATTTTGACTCAATTTTTCTTCCTATCCTACCTATATCTCCTTTATCAAGCACTTAATGAAGTAGTTTGGAGGCATACCTGGGAAAGAACACATATTTCAATCTTTGTTTTGGTTCTTCAGTATTTGAAATATAAACTGAATAATTAAGAATTTATCAAGCATATGAACAATATCTTCCTTGTCCAAAAAACAAAAAAACAAACTCATTGCTATCAACTCATAGTGAGCCCTCCTTGGGTTTCTGAGGTGGCATCTCTATGGAAGTAGATTGCCCATTCTTCTTTCCAAGGAGTGGGTGGTGGGTTTGAACCTCCAGCCTTTTGGTTAGCAGTCAAATGCCTTAGGCACTATGCCCCCAGAGCTCCTTCCTTATCCAAGGAGAATTTAAAAAATAGCACAGACTCAAAAAACAGATAATACATGAAATACATACAAAAGAAAGCCAGATGAAACCAGAAAAATCCAAATTCACTGTCATCAAGTCGACTTGACTCATAGTGACCCCTCCTTGGGTTTCCAAGATGGCATCTCTATGGAAGTAGATTGCTCAATCTTCCTTCTGAGGGGTGGCTGGTGGGTTTGAACCACCAGCTTTCTGGTTAGCAGTCAGATACCTAAATGAAATTACTGCGGTTGGGGAAGGAATATTAGCTGTGATGGCTTCAGTATGGATAAGCTCTTTTTGAGCCATGCTTAAAGAATAGTTTGATGAAGAGGATTAGAGAACACATTCTAGGTGGGATTCTAGGTGGTACGATGACATGCAGGTTAGAGCAAGTGATTGTCATGTCCCCCCCAAAAAAAACAATTGTAGGGTGTAGCAAATGGGTTTCCTTGTTTCTGAGGTGGTAAGATTTGGAGATGAACTCTTAAAACGTTGCTGCAGCCAACTCTTAAAACATGTGGATAGAAAGTAGCCTGGTGGTGCAATGAGACACTGGGCCACTGACCAAAAAATTGATGGTTTGAACCTACCCAGCAGCTCAGCAGGAGAAAGACCTGGAGATCTGTTTCCATAAAGATTAGGCCAAGGGAACCCTGTGGGGCCGGTCTGCTCAGTCATATGAGGTCTCTGTGAGTCAGAATCCTCTGCTAACTTTCAAAGGAGCTCTAGTAGCACAGTGCCTAAGGCATCTGACTGCTAACTAGAAGGTTGGTGGTTCAAACACACCAGCCACTCCACAGAAGCAAGATTGAGCAATCTACTTCTGTGAAGATTTACAGCCTCAGATACCCAATGAGAGTCGCTGTGAGTTGGAATTGACCTGATGGCATTGGTTTTTTTTTTTTTTTTTTTGTTTGTGAGTCAGAATTGACTGAATGCCACCTAACAACAACAACAAAACACGTAGATATGGAATCTGACAGTACGTGCTGATGAATTTAGATTTCATGTGGCAGGCCTTTAGAAACCATTACAGATTTAAAAAAAAAAAAAACTTAGGAAATATATTCTCGCTCATATATTTAGTAGACTGCTATGGAAATATGATTACAAAGAGAGAGGTGAAATGTGTCTATTATGACTTTATTTTTCTTGACTAGTTCATTTAAGTCCATTTTTTTCCAATTTATCTTTAACTTTGAAGTTATTCTACAAATTCAATCTCTCCCAAGCTCCAGGTTTGTGTTATTCCTATCTACAGCTTAAAAGTCCTGGTTGTATCTTGAGTTTGCTAGCCTTAAACTTGGTGTTTATGTTCTTGCCTCTGGTTGAACTACATCCAATCTTTTTTTTTTTTTTTTTAATCATTTTTATCTGTCAAAATCATTGTCATTTGTTATACCACTTTCTTTGTGAGGTATATTCCTGGATCTCCCGGTCCAAGTATGATGTCACCCTTCTTTGAAGCTCTATGACTTTTTTCTTTTAAGGCTTAACAGATTCTGCTGGGTATTAGAATTGTTTTCCTACCTCTTTTATAGTTTATGCATTCCTTGAGGGCAGCAGCTGAGTAATCATTGATCATTCTTTCATTTGCAATGTCATGTATGCCAAGCTGCAAACAAGACAGGCTTGCTTCCTGGCTTAAAACAGAGCTTAGTTCACACAGTGACATCAGGCATTAAGTAAGTGCCTTGCACATTGATATTCATGGGTAAAAATAAAATTGGGAAGCATATATGAATGACCATATCTGGCACTATCCAAAATTTCCAGAGAAACCTTTTTTTTTCCCCAAAAATTGTCCCTTTAAGCACCACAACTTTTCATTTTAATCATGTATGGTAGAAATCTTTCAAAATATCCTACATACTTCCATATCTACCTTTAAGCTCTGATGGAGTTAAAGTTTTGTTATGATTTATTTCCTGAGGTCATTTTATCTTCATACCTTAGTGAAATGGGTAGGGAATATGTATTATTACTATAGTTACTTTGAGAAGTAATTTGGAAGTATAAAGACTACTAACACTTGGTAAATAGGACTCAGGCATCCAGCCATTAGTTGCCAATTTTCCCGCCTTCTATAGTATACACTCTCTTTATTAAAGTTGATATGGAAGGTGAGAAGCAATCAATCTTTCTCCCCTTTTCCTTGTTTCCCTCCCCTTTTCCTTCTTCTCTTCCCCAACCCCACTCATTTCGTTCATCATAATATCACCTCAACTGTTTTTTTCCCCCATTAACATTTATAAAGTTACACTTGAACTTTCTGTTACTTTAAAGTACTTTGAACTTTTATTTCTATTTTATTAAAGATAGAATTCATTTCTGCATTAATGAAAAATGTCTCACTATTTGCATAAAGCTCTTTTTTCTTTTTAATTATATACTATTTCTTATAGAGTGTGGATTTCTTATAAAGTCTGCTGACCTTTCAACTCAAGTAGAACTGCCTGGTGACTGCATAATTTAGTTTTACCCAAAACGATAGTTTCAAAACACATTAATTACTTGAATCTAGTGAATAGCATATCTAAGCACTTGTATTGCCTTGACAAAATGCTGTTGATACACATTTAGCAAAACAGGAAAAAGACTGAAATGTGTACAGGTGGTTTTTAATCCCAGAGATAATGAACCATATTAGATACAAATATTAATTAATTCAGTGAAGGATTTTAAGTGGTGAATAAATGCCTCCTTGGAGTAAACATGCAAGGTATTAGATATATGGCATTTTGTGATATGGTGAAAGCATGAAAACGATTAAACCTGGGCTTTAAACCAGTTGATTCCAATTTGACGCCCTGCTGAGAATTTGCATTTCCACCCCAGATATACTGAATCCGAATCTACATTTTAAAATTATCTGGGGTAGAAATGCAAATTATCACTCAGCAGGGTGTCAATAGGAATGAACCAGTCTGAAGTCTCAGATTAAATAGCTTGACCTTCAGGATCTGGAATCTGAGTCATATACCACAGAATACCCCATGATAAGTAAGGGCCATGTAAGAGGCCTATGCTTAATGCGAATTTAGAAAAAGCATGTTAACTCACCCACACACCCACATGCATATAGAGATGAGGAAAGAACACACCAATGTGATGAGAAAAGACCTGTAGGGGATATGGGAGTGGTGCTTTATACTGAAACAGTTCAAATGTTTCATTTTGTAGGAATTTTTGCAGGCTATTCTCAGATAATGTTAAATTTTAGTAGAACATTTGGGTAAAATCAAATGTTAAAAGCTAGAGGAAAAACCTAATAAACCAAAATAAATAATTTGACAATAATTTTCTTCTCCATAGAAATCCCTTTTGATTCAGATGACATACTTATTGTCATTTGAATTGATTTCAACTCATAGCGACCCTGTAGGACAGAGTAGAACTGCCCTACGGGGTTTTTAAGGCTGTAATCTTTATGGAAGCCAACTTCCACATCTTTCCTCCATGGAGCAGCTGGTAGGTTTGAACTGCCAGCCTTTCAGTTAACAGCCAAGCACTTAACCAGTGCACCACCTGGGCTCTTAGAAATGATATAATTAGTACAATATAATCATAGAACTTTCTCAGTGGTCCATGTCAGTCCATTTAAACTAGAGTGATAGGTGTTGAAAATCTAGGTTGAAGTTATAATTACTTTACTTTTTAAAAAAATTGGAGTTATTTTTTCAGGCAGAATCTTTCTGTACATAATATATTATTTAAAACAGAGAAACACTTCATTTAATACATACATTTATTTGAGAAAAGGGTTTATAGAGATATACAGAGCTATGTTTGAGTTGTCTATAAGTCAAAACTGAACATAAATGAGGAACAAATGATCCAACTTGTGGCCGTTTGATCAGTGACTCTGGTATGGACAAAAAGCCTGAAATTTAAGGATTTAAATGGGCTTTGCAGAGATGAAAAAAAAAAAAAAAGCTAACTTGTTTTTCATTGTTTCCATAATACAAAAAGCCTGTTGTTGTTTGAGCAGGAAAAGTTTTTGCTAGATTAGATGTGGAGTGATTTTAGGATCTACCTTCAAACTTATTCAGATTTTGTGATTTAAAACATTGTCTTACGCACAAAATAGAACCCTGTAGCTGCTCGCTGGCTATCCACAGAGAGACAGATGTCAGCGTTAGTCCAGTGGAAGAATGGACAAGATCAGCACATTTTTCCTAACAATGTCATGGTTTTCTTTCCCCCTCAGCTGTCCAGTATATGTAGAGCAGCAGTACATGCTGGTGTGGTTCGAAATCACGGTGGTTATGTTGATGTCATGCCTGTGGACAAAAGAAAGACTTACACGGCGTCTTATCAGAATGGAATCTTCTCAGAAAGGTATAAAAAAATTCAAATTAAAATATATATATATATGATCAATATTCTTATGTATCTTCTATTACTTTATTTAGTATTGCTTTAAAGCAGACTGACTTTAGCATGGGTTTGAAGAAAATGGCTTAGCCAGAATCTTTATGCACTTGTGTAAGAATTGGTCTTCTAGGGATGAGAGAAGCTGTAGTACCAGAGGTGCCTGTCTCCTACAGGCTTATAAAAATCAACACGAAAATAGGATTACGAGTCAGAACCACTCCTTTGTTAATTGATCTTATAATAAGGAAATTTCTGTCACCTTCTTTTGGATTTTCTAGATTAGTCCATATATTTAATTTTTCTAGGTGAACATGGCACTGAATATTTCTCTAATCCAGCTATCCGAAAAAGTATTTGACAGAAACAATGAGTCTGATTTTCCCTACAGCCAAACTCTCTTTTTAATTGGAAGTTGGATGTTTAGTATAAAATAAATGAACTCTTTCTTTCAAGTCATCTTATGCTAAATAACACATTATTAGTACTATGTATCTAGTTGTTATGGGAATTCGTGTGACTCACTTTGTTAAGTATTTAATACACATTAGGAGAAAAAAAGAACTCTTACTGTGTTTTTTTCAAATCATTGTTTCTTGTGGAAGTAATAAGTCCTGTGTATTTTGTATAGGTACAGAAAAATCCCACAATTTTAGAATTCACTGGGGTCTTCAGAACTGCCCATGGAGCAAGGCCACCAGAGAATACACCATGCGAGTTATCTGGATTCCCTTCTAAATAACCTCCTGGGTGCTATCTTCATAAAAAAGCATCTGTTTTCAGATGATAATATATCAAAAGGCCATTATTGAGAAGATGGCTTCTCTGCAACCTTTCTCATGATCTCTTTAAGCAAATATATAAAATGAATTCTTTACCGAAGTAGATTGCTCCATCTTTCTTCCACAGAGTGGCTGGTGGGTATGAAGTACTAGCTTCTGATTAGCAGTCAAATGCCTTAGGCACTACATCACCAGAGCTTCTTACAAGATGACAGATGTATGTTCTAAGAAAATGAGTATAATTTTAACTTGAATTTTGAGCATCTACTATAAATGGTCCCTGTAGGTGCTGCTGGGCACTTTACATATATGAACTCAGCTCCACCAACAGCCACCAACAGTTAGTAATATAAACTCTAATTAGTAGATGTGTAAACTGAGTCTCACAGGGTTAAATGATGTGCCCAAAGATACACATTTTTCTAGTGTATCACTCTGAACAAGGAAGAAACACACCAGATACATTGATTTGCTAAGGCACTTAGTCAATTTCTTTCTTGGAAATAAAAATGATATTAGGCTGGCCATCTGCTGGTGTGAAAAACCTGTTATATGTGTGTGTTGTATGTGTTATGTGTGTTGTGTGTGAACATTTGTGATGTGTTGTTATTGCTGTTGTGATGTGTTGTCAAGTTGATTCTGACTCATGGTGACTCTATAGGACAGAGTAGAACTGTCCCAAAGGGTTTCTTAGGCTTTAATCTTTATAGGAGCAGATTGCCAAGTCTTTTCTCCCCTGGAGCCACTGGTGGGTTCAAACCTCTGACCTTTTTTTTAGCAGCCATGTGCTTAACCATTGTGCCACCAGAGCTCCTTTGATTCAGGATATACTCACCCTTTTTCCACACTAAAATTGTCCCTTCTTTTCCTGTACATGAATAAGTATTTAAAAGGAATTGCATTTTCTCTCCCTCTTCTAGATCTAAATTTTTATATACCTCCCTTTATCTCTAAAAGTCTTCTGTATTATTAAGAAAATGAAACTTTATGCAAAAATATAAAGCACTTCAAAGATTTATATTTGATTAAAATAACTAATAAATATTATTGCAGAATTATCAATGTATTTTAACTTTGAGGCATTTACACAAAACATACCTTGAGTGATGTTCCCTAATGAAACATAAACAACGTAATAAAAGAGAAAAAATTTATGATTCTGCATTGCTTTTAACTTCTGTTTAAAATCACCTCCAAAATTAGAATGACAGGTGTGTGTGCATGTGTATATATGTGTGTGAATTTTCCATTTTAACAAAGGAATTCTTAAGACCATTCTGACTGGATCCTTAACTTTTTTCTCTGAGATTTTTCTAAAAGCCATATTGTTAAAATTTTAATATGTATGATGCCATTATAATTTCAATTTTGTTATACTTGAAAAATGATAATAGACTAATACTCCAAAGTATTTCTTGAAGCTGTCTTTTAAAATTGCAGTTAACAGTGAAACCTGGTGAATCACTTGTGAACCTGTCTCAGTATTCCCTCAATGAAAGAGAATAACAACTGCCTAACTCTTCTTTAGGAGCTCTGGTAGCATAGTGGCTAAAGCACTTGACTGCTAACCAGAAGGCTGGCGGTTCAAACCCAGCAGCCACTCCTCGGAAGGAAGGTTGGGCAATCCTACTTCCTTAGTGATACTGCCTCGGAAACCCAAGGAGGGGTCGCTATGAGTCGGGGCCGACTCAACGGCACATAACAACAACAACTCTTCTTTATTAAGATCAAAGGAAGTATAAAACTATGATCTGGAATCTGTGAAGTTCTATTTAGACTATTTTTCTGACTTTTGACTACTATCCATCATAAATTTCTTCAATAAATTTATAGAACAGCATACACTCAAGATTTAGAAAATTATGCCATCCTCACTCAAGGTTTCCAATAATTGTAAATTGTAGTTTCTTAAGGAAGTCAACCATCTGGATTCACAGGGCTGCTTTCTTGATGTTCCTAAGAAGATATGATTCATTTGAAGAATTATAAGTAGAGACAACATCAATATGATTTTCATGTTTTTTTTTGCAGTTTACAGAACCCTCCAGGAGGAAAAGCATTCAGAGTGTTTGCTGTTATGTGAAGTAAAACACTTGGAAGAGGATAGTAAAGAGAATTCCAAATGCCGTATTTTGAAGTTTGTATAAAAACTGTAACATTATGTACAGAAGATATCAACTGTTTTAGCCCAAAAAAAGTACTGAATGCATATAAATCTTTATAGACAGTCTGTAACATAAAACATGGGACAAAAGCTTTGGAAAAAGTAAAGAATCTGTAATGGTTTTAGAAATCCTGTGTTAAAAATTGCTATATTTTCTTAGCACTTATTTCGACAGTTAAATAGTCATGATTGTTCTACATTTTGTATGTTTTATAATATGGTGCTTTGTATATGCCACTAATAAAAGAGTCTAAATGTTGAATGTGAATGGCCTTCACACTATCATCTGGTGCATTAAAAAATAACTCCAAAAGAGGAAAGAAACATTATTATCACATTTTTCCAGTCCAATGCATTATCTGTTCTAAATAATCTCCATTTATTTTCAAGTTAATTCTTGTACAGTTTTTCCTCTTCTGTTAAATTTAGGCATATAGACTCTTCAGTCCTGCTAGTACATTTCTTTTTTATATAAAATAATCCATTATTATCCAAATAAATCAGGTCAAATGCCTGATTCCCTGGAAAGGACCTTAATGGTAAGTGGAATAAAGTCAGAGTAATGATGTTAAAAATATTCCTAGTGCTCATGTAGGAACTATAAGAAAAAGCATGGGCAGCCAAAGTTTTCTGTGGATTAAAATTGAGGTCACACATTTTCTTTTGTATCCTGGCAAATACTCCTGCAGGCCAGGAAGTATAATAGCAGAAAGTTTAACGAAGATGAAGTAATGTATTTTTATCACCATTGCCACTCATTTTCTTAATGGTAAATGGCTTTGTGTATTAACGTTATCATACTATGGTGCATATAATGGTGATATTTGTTTCTATGAAAAATGTATTGTGCTTTGAGACTAAAAATCTGTAAAACATTCCTTTTGGTAATTTTTTCTGCTGGTGAATTTATTCTTTTCCTATAAACATTAAAATCAATCATGTTTCAGAGTATTGTTTTCATTCCAGTTTGCAAGCTTATTTTGATGGATAAATCATTTAAAAATAAATGAAAGTCTACTAGATTTGGTTTATTGACATTAGTATAAATAGCATACTTAATACCAGAAATCTTCAAAGTCAAACTTAGACTTTAGGTATTTGTGTGTGAAAGAGAAAGCGTTATGTCATAGGAGAATTTGAATAGAATGAGAGAGATGAATTTGTAAGGCAGAAGGAAAGAAGGTAAAAGATATTAAAGTGATTATGAAAGAATTGACAAGACAATAAATACTTCATTAGAAAGTAAATGAATAGCCATTTAGGAGCAGAGATAAATTATAGGCAGTTATATTAGTTTCCTAGGGTTGCCATAACAAATTATCAAGTAGTCCCTGACTTAAGATATATTTGAGTTATGATGAACACTGCTTACAACCTTCTGGGGGTTTTGTGCACATCTTATCATTAGTAAAATGTACTGTGTACAATGTTGTAGCATGTGATTTGCTGATGTTATTCTCAGATGTTCAAAGTTATGATTTACTGTCCAAAACACTGCCATATATCAGGCTATGGCAATAATAATGAAAACTAAAAGAAAGGTATATGACTTAGATCAAAACTTACAATGGAGTCATCAAATGGAATCCCATCGTAACTTGGGAACTTCCTATACTACAAACCAGGTGGCTTAAGGGCCTGATTCAATGGCTCATAACAATAACTGGAGGCTAGAAGTCTAAACTAAGAGTTTTGTCAAGATCATGTTCTCGCTAAAGGCTCTAGATGAAGATCCTTGCTTGCCTCTTCCAGCTTCTGGAAGCCCAAGTTTCCCTTGGCTTGTAGCAGCATAACTTAAATTTCTGTCCCTGTCTTCCACATGACCATATTCCCTCTGGCTCCAAAACCAAACCAAATTCACTGCCGACAAGTCGGATCCGATTGGTAGCGACCCCTGTTTGGGTTTCCAAGGCAGTATCACTAAGGAAGTAGATTGTCCAGTCTTTCTTCTGAGGAGTGGCTAGTGGGTTGAACTGCCAGCCTTCTGGTTAGCAGTCCGATGCCTTAGGCACTATGCCACCAGAGCCCCTCTGGCTGGTCTTTTTGTAAGACTCAGTCATAGTGAATCAGGGCCCACTCTATCCAGTCTGATCGCACATTAGTTTAACTAATTACATCTACAAAGATCCTATTCCCAAATAGGGTCACTTTTGCAAGTACTAAAAAAAGAAACAAACACACTGCCACTGAGTTGGATCTGACTCATAGCAATCCCTCCTTGGGATTCCAAGGAGGTATCACTATGGAAGTAGATTGCCCAATCTTCCTTCCAAGGAGTGGCTGGTGGGTTTCAACTGCCAAGCTTTAGATTAGCAACCAAATGCCTTAACCACTGTGCCACATAGCTTGAATATTAGACCATGAAGTTATGGAAATAATTTTTTTCAATGATTGCTAACAAATAATTTCTAATTAAAGCTATAATAAATTGGGAATTATATTTATTGATTATGTTGAGAACAAAAAGAAGAGGACCTAAATGACTTTATAATTTCTTTTTTTAAAAAATAAATACAACTATTTCATTGCTTGCAGTGCTAAGAGTCATGGTATTAGGTAGCACTCAGTGGGAACTGCTTCCTGGGTGTCAATGGCAATGACTGTACTAATTTGGAGCATTCAAGATGGCTGGGTCATGTGTTTGAGGTCTGGGTGGTGGCAGGAGTGGCAAAGTCACATTGCAAAGGGATGTAGACCCAGTAATGGATTATTCATTAGGGACCATTCTTAATAATTTACCAAACTATTGAGAAGGAGTGCTATTGTTTTTTTTTTTTTTCTTTTTCAAGTGATCATTGACCTGGTAACCTTGGTGAATGCTCTCTCTTTCTCTCTTTTTTTTCAGTTGTGATTTGTGTGAAACTACAGTCAAGATTAGTTTTCCATTCAACAAGCCATTTACATTGTTTTGTAACTTTCACTGTAATCTCCACACATTCTTCCCACAGCATTCTTCCCACTTCCTCCCTGTGCCCACCCCTTCCCTTCATCCTTCCTTCCCACCTCCTCCTGCTTTCCTAGTTCTATCCCTGGGCAAATACTGTCTTCTTGATCTCATATGCTTGATTGTTCTAATGAGTGCATCCCTCCTGATAGTATTGTTCACCTTCACACACACACACACACACACACACAAGACCTCACTGCCATTGAGTCAAATCTGACTCATAGTGACCCCTCCTTGGGTTTCTGAGGTGGCATTTCTATGAAAGTTGATTGCCCAATCTTCCTTCTAAGGAGTGGCTGGGTGGGTTTGAACTGCCAGCCTTCTGGTTAGCAGTCAAAATGCTTTTGGTACTCACCTTATAGGTCTGTATATCATTTGGCTGCCAATTGAATCACAGAGGTTCAGTTCAGTTCCTAGATTGAAATGTACATAAGGGCCATCATCATGGTGGTTCCACCATATTCATGAGACTGGCAAGCCTGGTCTTTTTTATGATTTTGAGTTTTGTTCCACATTTTCCCTCACTCTATTCATGATCTCATATTGTGGTCCCTTTCAGAACATTCAGCAGTGGTAGCTGGGAACCATCTAGTTTTTCTGGTCTCAGGATTCTGGTGGCTGGGGTTCATGTGAGCCATTAATTGTTTGGTCTAATTATTTCCTTTTTATTTTATTTTCTTCACTCTTCTTTGCTCCAGACAGGGAGAGATCAATATTTACAACTTAGATTGTCACTCACACATTTTTAAGACCCTGATAGCTAATCACTAAAGTAAGATGTAGAAAATTGCTTTTGTGAACTATGCACATAGCAAAGGAGCTCTCATGGTGCAGCAGATAAGGCATTTGGCTGCTAATAAGAACAGTTCAAACCCACCAGCCACTCCTCAGAAGGAAGGCAGGGTGATCTACTTCCATAAAGATTTACAGCCTTAAAAAGTCAATGGGGGTCACTATGAGTCAGAAACAACTGGATGACAGTGACTTTGGTCTGGCTTATGTACATAACAACAATATCTTATAAGTTTAATTTTTATAAGGAACATGTGCAGAAGATGAAATGAAAATCAAAAATAAATATTTGACTGGGTATAAACTGATTTGAAGGAATTGAAGAAAAAATTCAAGCCTCAAGTTGCAATACTGAAGGATTGTATAGGCTAAATGTTGAACAATGCAGGAAGTAACCAAAGAAAATGGAAGGAATACACAAAATCACTGTATTTTAAAAAAATTGATCAACATTCAACTATTTCAGGAGGTCACATATGATGAAGAATGAATGGTATTGAAGGAAAAAGTCCAAGGTGTACTGAAGGAACTGGAGAAAAACAAGGTTCCAGGAATTGACGGAATTCTCACTGAGATGTTTCAACAAACAGATGTGCTTGAATAATTTATTTTAAAAGGATCAGCACAAGGCTGGTCCCTATGAGGCAAGATTTAAGATGTCTCAAATGTCAAAGTTTTCAAACTGATGTATTACTCAATCATCTCTAACATCAACTCCTCTTCCCCTCAGTACTATTTCTCCCATCTTAGGGTTCCTTATTTTGCTGTAACATCTCACAGAACTCACACACTGCCAAGGAAATGGCTCAGGTGGTGGTGGAGGCTAGCAAGCTGGCAAGTCCCAATTCTTGGGTCAGGAGGAGGTATGAAGGATTGTTCTCACTCACATGATTGCAGAGGCTGGTGAACCCAAATTGGCAGGTCAGATGTCTGGCTGCTGTCTCAAGTCCAGGGGTGAGATGATGATGAAATCAAATGTAGGATCTGGAACAAGAGAAAGCAAACTTTGCCAGAACATTCACATATATACTCTCAAGGAAACTAAGGGTGATGACCTGAGTCACACTAGACAGTAAGGTGAGACTCAAGATACATCCCATCCTAAACAGACATAGAAGTTAGGATTTACAATATATCACAGAATGGAGGAGTATGTCTATAAAGGTGCTAAGTAATTCAGTGCACTGCAGAATACAGTGCTGGAAGCACTCACTCATTTCCACTTAGGGCAAGAAATTTGAAAGACAGTTACCTGGCCAACCAACTGGACGTGTTCCATATTTGTGCCTATTCCAAAGAAAGGTGATCCAAGAGATGTGAAAATTATCAAACAATATCATTAATATAACATGCAAGTAAAATTTTGCTAAAAATAATTCAAGAGTAGTTGCAGCAGTACATAGACAGGGAATTGCCAGGAATTCAAGCTGGATTCAGAAGAAGACATGAAACAAAAGATATCACTGCTGATGATAAATGAATCTTGGCTGAAAGCAAGTAATCCCAGAAAGATGTTTACCTGTGTTTTATTGACCATATAAAGGCATTTGTGTGGATCATAACAAATTATGGATAACATTGCAAAAAATGGGAATTCTGGATCATTTAATTATGTTCATGAGGAGCCTATGTACAGAATGAAAGGCAGTTGTTTGAACAGAATAAGGGGATACGGCTTAGTTTAAAATCAGGAAAGGCATGCATCAGGGCTGCATCAATTCACCATACTTGTTCAATCTGTATGTTGAGCAAATGATCCAAGAAGCTGGACTATATGAAGAAGAACACAGCATCAGAATATGAGGAAGACTGATTAACAACCTGCAATGTGGTGATGACATGACATTATTTGGGAAGACTTAAAGCATTTATGGATGAGATCAAAGCCTTCAGTATGGATTACACCTCAACATAGAGAAAATAAAAATCCTCACAACTAGACCAATAGGCAACATCATAATAGATGGAGAAAAGATTGGAGGATTATATTTTACTTGGATCCACAATCAATGTCCATGGAAGCAGCTGCAAAGAAATCAAGCACTGGAGCTCCGGCAAGATGGTGGAATAGGCAGACAAGCTACACAGTCCCTCTGCAACAAAACAATGGGAAACCAAATGAAACTGACAAGACAGATGATCCTGGAACCCTGAGCTTTGAAAGGAAGGATAAAGAAGTGGATTAAATACCAACCAGTAGAAGAACCTGAATGAAACAGTGAGTGAGGAGACAAATGGAGCAGCAGACTGCCAGCTATCTTGAGGGCACAACCATATTGAATATTTTCCAATAGCAACCTGAGTTTCTCACAAAAAAAAAAAAAAAAAAAGGCAAGATATAGTAGTAGAAACAAGGGATCAGGATACAAACCCAGAAAACATCCCTGAGGAAGATGCAACATCGGAACTCCCTGGTAAGGATTTCAAAAGAATTATATTTGGGTATCTTCAACAGATTGAAAGAGAGATCAAGGGAAACACTACAGGATCAAGGAAAACACTGACAAAATTTTGTTGTTGTTATGGCCGTCGAGTCAGCCCCGACTCATAGTGACCCCTCCTTGGGTTTCCGAGGTGGTATCACTACGGAAGTAGATTGCCCCATCTTCCTTCTGAGGAGTGGCTGGTAGGTTTGAACCACCAGTCTTCTGGTTAGCAGTCAAGTGCCTTAGGCACTACACTACCAGAGCTCTAGCACAATTTGGGTAAACAATACAAAAACAAATTGACAAAATAAAAAGTAAATTGGAAATGTTACAAAAACAACCAACAGAAATACAGAAGATTAATACAGAAGATGTGGAAATAACACAATGAATGGGCAAAGGAGTAGAATTGAATCAATGGAAGATAGAATTAGTGAGTTTGAAAACAAATACCTCAATATTACTTTGTTAAGGGATCAATCAGAAAAAAAGATAAAAACAAAATAAAGCCTAAGCTTCATGTAGGATACCATCAAGAGGAATAACCTATATAGAAGCATAGATCAAGTCACATAGTTGATATGAAGACTTTTAGTGAACCAGAAAAGTTCATATAATCCAAGCATATTTGTTTTAAATTCCAGGAAGTGTTTTCTCTGCGTTAATCTTGATTTCAACAGAAAGACTGTTATTCAAACTGTGATTTAGCTGGATTGCTAGAGAAGTTTGAAGACCAATGTCTGCCTGACTGATCCCATCCACTCTTAGTGCTACTACTTATTCCTTAATAACCTTCTAATATAAATTTCCAGCTAAGATCTCTGCTGACATGCAGACTCATAAGTATAATTACTATAGAATATCATTACATGATGTTTCAGGTGTCTTAGAGTTAACACTTTCAATATACATTTTTAATTCTCTAACAAATCCACTTTTTGTGTACAGTCCATATCTAATTGAATGGCACCACCTCACCTCAGCCAAAAATTAAATCTCCTCCTAATCTATCATTTTACCTACTCTGTTCAATCCATCACAAAAATCCCATTATCGACTTGATATGATTCATATCTCTTCTCTCCATCATCACTGCCATTACCTTACTTCAAGTCCCCAGATTTTCTTGCTTGAGTTATAGCAACACCTACCTAAACTGATTTACCTATCTCAGTCCAGCCATCTTCAGAGTCATTCTTTGGAATATCATGGGAGTTATTTTCTCTAAAACATATATTTGATCAAATAATTTCTCTGCCAAAAATCCACTGATGGCACCTCAACATCTATAGGACAAAAAAGAAAATATTAGAAAGATAAAAAAAAATTTGCTTATCTGGATTCTAAAAATATCTGTAATCTCATATATCAATCTGGTGCTAACTCTGTTCTTGGAGTTTCATACCCGCTATGCATATAATTTTTTTTTCCACTTTTGGTCTTTGAATACTATTTCTTGTAACTATGATATGATTTCCTTCTTCTTCAGTTTGCCAACCTCAATTTGACCTTTGAGAATCTACATAGACCTTCTGCTCTGGCTATGACAGAAAGGCATATGGCATATGCAAGATCAAAAACTTGCCAAGAAATAGAATGTCCAGATACTATTTAAAGTAAATAAATAAATAAAACGTTTCTGTTTGAAGACATGGAACAACTTCCAAGGTAGCCAGGTCTTTAGGGATCAGATCCCAAAAGAAAAGAAAATTAATCAAAATAATCCTGGTTTTATACTTACTCCTCTTTCCTACAACACAGTTGCCAATTTGGGTGTTGGATACAAACTTGGAAAGGTAGAGGGTGACTACTGACAGAGAAACCAACAAAGCTTTGTGAACACTCAGGAAAGTGGAGAGACAAAATTGGGAGTTTGGGATGCTAAGGCAGCCAGAACCTGAGGGGCCAGGCCTCAGAGAAGAAAGTCACAAATAAGTGAACATTGAATAGCTCCCCCTTGAAGTCGGGGCATTATTTGCTGATTGTACTCTGGTAGCGTAGTGCCTAAGGCACTTGACTGCTAACCAGAAGGCTGGCAGTTCAAACCCACCAGCCACTCCTCGGAAGGAAGATGGGGCAATCTACTTCCTTAGTGATACTGCCTTGGAAACCCAAGGAGGGGTTGCTATGAGTCAGGTCCGACTCGACGGCACACAACAACAACAACACTATGAAGGGCAAGAAAACAAGCAGAGAGTTGCTGAAAAGGAAAAGGAAGTTTTTGGTACTTAGGCAGTGATACAGAAAAATTGATGTTCAAGACCTTGCAAGAATGATGGACTGAGGAAAATTTGAAACACCTACAAGACTATAGCCTAAGGGTAGAGATGAAGAGGTAAACTAGGACACTCTGTCTTATGAAATATCATTTATTATCTCTAGTGATACTTGTTTCCTTAAAGTCTATTTTGACTGTTCTTAAAATTACCACAAATTTCTTTTGCTTACTGTTTGTATGGAATACTTTTCCCATCCTCTGAATTTCAGATTTTGGTGTCTTTATATTTAAATTGTGTCTCTTAAGCAGCATATAGTTATAGGCTTTCCCTCTAAATTAGTAATCTTTGTGTTATCACTGGAGTTCTTAGTCTTTTTTATAACTAATGTAGTATGTTTACATTTACCATCTTGACATGTTTGTTCCATTTGTCCATCTGTTCTTTGTTCCCTTATTCCTCCTTCCTTATCTTCTTTTGGATGAATCAGGTATATTCATTATATTTTTTTCTCCATTAACTTTTCAGCTCTCTGGTAACGTAGTGCCTAAAGCACTTGACTGCTAACCAGAAGGCTGGTGGTTCAAACCCACCAGCCACTCCTCAAAAGGAAGATGGGGCAATGTACTTCCATAGTGATACTGCCTCGGCAACCCAAGGAGGGGTTGCTATGAGTCAGGTCTGACTCGACGGCACATAACAGCACAACAACAACAACATAGTGATAATTATGAGAAATCCTTTATATATTACAGTTTGCCTGTAATATATAGTTTCACATGCATCCTTTGTATATTACAGTCTACCTTAAATTAATACATTTATCTCTTCTCAATGCAAGCACATTTAAACAGTGTAAATTCTTTAACCCGTTCCTATGCTTTGTGCTTTTGTTGTCATAAATTTTACCCATATATTTTATATACTTCATAAGGCACTGTTATTGTTACTGATCAAAGTAGTCAATGTTTATTTATATTTATCTTTTCCAAGCTTATCTTTATTTCCGGAAGCTGTATGTTTCCCTATAGAGTCATGTTTATCTAGCATGAGGAATTCTCTCATGATTTTTCATAGTGCAGGTCTAGTGATGGTATGTTTGCTCAACTTCTATTTATCTAAAATATCTTAATTTCATTTTTATTTTTAACTCTATGGTTGCCATGTATAGAATTCTAAGTGATTTTTTTTCTTTCTGATCACTTTAAAGATAAACCAGTATTTTCCCTTATCTTTAGTCTTCAGCAGAATGACTGGTAATTAACTCATAAGTAAACTAATTCACCTTTCTCATTTCATTTTACTTTTCCTCTTGGTTTTTGGTCATTTCTTTTCTTTCTTTCTTTTTTTAAATTTTTTGCATGCTTCATATATTTTAATTGGAAGAAAAAGTATAGAGGTTCCAAGTGATACTATCTTCCAAAAAGGTTGTCTAAATTTTCTTTTGGAAAATAAACAAAGTCCTGGTGTGGTTACATTGAGGCTGGGTTTTAGTCTTTGTTACAGCTAATTATTTTATTTTTGTCCTTATTCCCAAAGTATGACACGTAATTTTACATCACAGACCTTTTAAATTCTCAAATAAAAGCTTTGAGTGCTGACCAAGGCCACCCTGCCTTGTTAAGGTTTCACTCTGGCTTTTCTTTCAGTATTATGTGCCTTCTTTCTTTTAACTTCTCAGATGCTTTTATTAATAATTTATTTTTCTTGCATTCTCATCCTATTCATGCAAAGTTTAGGAGTCAGTCAATGATATAGGAATATTTGTATGCAAATATTTGGATTCTGTCTCTGTGATTTTCTTCTCTCCTGGTTTGGCCCTTCAAATCCTAATCACTATGTTGTTGTTATGTGCCTTCGAGTTGGACCCAACTCATAGCGACCTCTCCTTGGGTTTCTGAGGCAGTATCACTATGGAAGTAGATTGCCTAACCTTCCTTCCAAGGAGTGGCTAGAGGGTTTGAACTGCCAGCCTTCTGGTTAGCAGTCAAATGCCTTAGGCACTATGCTACCAGAGCTCCCCCAGAATCTGATCTCAAGTCTTTCAGCAGAGTAAAACATCCATTTTCTGTTTATTTTGTATTTTCCTTGTATAGGATTTGGAAAATTACTTCAGGGAGGGGAAAAAAAGATGGAGTTCACATTATACACTTTGCTTCTTTCCAGGATAGTAGCCCTTCAAGCCCAATCAAAGGTTAATATTGGCTGCCTTCTAAAACCTTCAAATATGTGTTTTTATATAGTTTTTTTCTTAACTTTTATATAGTTGTCTTCTGCTGAGAAATTAGTCTGTATAAAAGCTATATATGTATATGTATAAGCTAAATATATATAGTTTATATAAACTCTGTGTTTGGAATCAGAATTTTACAAATATTATTTTTATAAACTATTTTATACATAAAAGGTAAAGTAACCCATGAAAAAAATCAAGAAATTAGAACAATGTATGATGACAAGTCATATGATTACCATGCATCCCAATTTTCCTTTCTAAATTCAACTGCATATGCATTTACAAGCACCAGTATGCATGGGTTTGTGTGTATATTCAATGGTATTGAAGGAAGAAGTTGAAGCTTCACTGAAGGAATTGGTGAAAACAAGGCTTAGGGAATGGACAGAGTACCCATCAAGATATTTCAACAAATGGATGCTATGCTGGAAGCACTCAGTTGGCTATGCCAAGAGATTTGGAAGAGAGCTACTTGGACAACTGACTGGAAGAGATCCATATTTGTACTCATTCCCAAGAAAGGTGATCCCACAAAATGTGGAAATTATTGAACAATATCATTGATGTCACACACAAATAAAATCTTACTGCAGATAATTCAAAAACAGTTGCAACAGTATATTGAGAGAGAACTTCCAGAAATGGAAACTGGATTCAGAATGGGACGTGGAACAAGGGATATCATAGCTGATGTCAGATGGATCTTGGCTCAAAGCAAAGAATACCAGAAAGATGTTTACTTGTGTTTTAATGACTTTCCAAAGGTATTTGATTGTGTGGATCATAACAAATTATAGATAAAATAGAGAAGAATGGGAATTCCAGAACCTTTAATTGTACTCATAAGGAACCTATACATAGACCAGGAGGCTATCATTTGAATAGAACAAGGGGACACTACATGGTTTAAAATCAGGAAAGGAGTGTTCCAGGGTTACGTCCTTTCACCATACTTATTCAATCTGTATGCTGAGCAGATAATCTGAGAAGTTGGACTATATGAAGAAGAACGTGGCATTAGGATTGGAGGAAAGCTCATTAACAACCTGAGATATGCAGACTACACAACTTTGCTTGCTGAAAGTGAGGATGACTTGGAGCACTTACTGACAAAGATTAAAGACTGCAGTCTGCAGTATGGATTGCACCTCAATATAAAGAAAACAAAAATCCTCACAACTGGACTTGTAAGCAGTACCACAATAGATGGAGAAAAGTTTGAAGTTGTCAAACACTTCATATTACTTGGTTGTATAGTCAATGCCAATGGAAGCAGAAGTCAAAAGGTGATTGTATCAGGAAAATCTGTTGCAAAAGACCTCCTTTAAGTGCTAAAGAGCAAAGATACCTCCTTGAACACTAAGATATGCCTATCCTAAGCCACGGTATTTTCAATCGCCTCATATGCATGTGAGAGCTGGACAATGATTAAGGAAGACAGAAGAAGAGTTGATGCTTTTGAGTTGTGGTGTTGGCAAAGTATGCTAAAAGTAATGTGGACTGTTAAAAGAACTAACAAATCTGTCCTGGAGGAAGTACAGCTGAATGCTCCTTGGAAGTAAGAATGACCAATCTTCATTGCACGTACTTTGGTCATGTTGTCAAAAGGGACCATTCTATGGAGAAGGATGTCATGCTTGGTAAAGTGGAGGGTCAATGAAAGAGGGAAGGCCCTCAGTAAGATGGATTGACACGGTGGCTGCAGCGATTGGCTCAGGTATAGTAGGGATAGTGAGCCTGGCACAGGACCTAGCAGGGTTTCGTTCTATTGTACATAAGGTCATTATGATTTGGAGACGATTCAGCACACATAACAACAAAAATAACAACATGAATGTGTGCACACGTGCATGTTAACTGCTAACAATTATGCTAATCTAATCAAGAAATGAATACTCATTTTTATTCATTTGAAATACTGTCCTCAGTCATTATTCCTTTGTATTTGTATATCGTTGAGTTTTTTAAATCTTTTCCTTAGTAATTTCTGTATTTTTTGTGTTGCTTGCAAATGGAAAGGCCATTCTTTGGTTAATATTATGTGAAAAAAAGTTTTTTTCAATATTTTCTTCTAGCACTTTACAGTTTTCATTTATTCTGCTTAAACGTTGAATCAATCTAAAATTTATTTTGGTATAAGGACTGAAGCTTTGAAGGAGAAATTCAGGTATGTTTTTCCAAATGGCTGTTCATTTTTCCTAACACTTTTTCTGAATCATTCATCTTTTCCACATAAGTTTCAAAATAATGTCTTATTTAAGCTAAATGGTCATAAGTACTTGATGTAATTATTGGGTCTCTCTTCTGATCCATTTATCTGTTTCTCTATTTATCAGACAGTACTTACATTTTTAATTAATTTGCTTTATAATATATTTTAACATTTGGTGTGGCTCAAGTTTCATATTTTTAAGAAATCTCCCAGCTTGTCTCACTTGTTTGTATTTCCATATGAAGTATAAAGTCATTTTTTAGGTTTCCAATAAACAGTCCAGTTTGAGCAGCACAAGTATAACATTGGGTACCATATGCTTTGGCCTTTGGTTATAATTCCAGTTCCTGCTACCATAATTTTCATATTTTTTTGTTAAACTGGGTCAGTGATGTCTTGAGAGCCTCCTGCAGTAGTTTTAGGTATATATCAGAGGTCAGGAAAACATTGTAGCATGCTTTAGGGGGACTAACTTGATTGATAAAAATCCTCTTTTACTAAATGTTCCTGAGCACGTACTCAATGATAGCAAGCATCTGGGCTATGGACCCCTGATAGAGAGTAGAATTATTGTAGGTAACTACACCCTAGAGGAGTGTGCTGCTTAGTGAACATTCACTTATACCTCTTCTGATAAGGAAATCTTGACTTTCACTTTGGGGAATCACACTTCCTTCACTTTCAGTTTACACATTCACTGGGGGCTAAGCATCATCCACAGGATTCTAGGGCAGACGTGTGATGCAGGCCAGGAAAGAGTATTTTCCAATTCTCTGGCCAAAGTAAATGTTTAGTGAAGGAAATATGAAAAATATCCTGGAACTTTTGTTTCTAATTATTTTTAAAAAATCAATTATTTCTTCCTTTTTCTATGGAGATTAACTAACAGCAGCGATCAGCTATATCTGCTGGATGCCACCACAGCATGTACTCCTGTACTCCTGTGTGAAAACTAGACCAACACAGAAGAGAGAACAGCTGACAGAGGCACAGAGATATGGAAGCCTATTGACATTGTGTGAATCACTAGCTCCACGCAAGTCTGACACTAGATAAAGGTCTGGATTTTTTCTTTCGATGTTCCAATAAATTCTCCTTTCTGCATATGCCTATTTGGAATATTTTTGCCTATTTGTTATCTCATCAAATATTTAGCAAACTGGAATATAGCAATGAAAACAAATAAACATATGCTAGGCATTATTTTTTAATTGAATAAATATCCTATATTGAGATACATATAATTAAAATTCTAATTTGTGCAGACAATAATGAAATGAATAAAATATGTATTTCAATATGCTCTGAACTCACAGTGGTTTTTCATCATATCATACTTTTTAATCAACAGGTTCTAAATGGATAAATGTTTCTTAAATAGTAGAAAATACTGAAATATTAAAAAATTAAGGAAAAAAAACTTGACTCTGAGAGAAAAATGGAGATCCATTCTCTTAAGTAAACTTTTCTATTCGGCTAGGCCTTAAATAAAGACAGAAGTGAAAACTTTCCTTCTTTTGGTACCAAAAGTAAATCAGTTTAAAATGTGTCCTGTCTATAAGTACCATGTCAGAATCCTTGAGACTATTCTTTACGTTGAAGAGATGATACAAGCCTATGACTGGAAACAGGGCCAGTACAAGGACGTGGATGCTAAGTTGGGTAGTGGATCTCTTAACTACTCATAAGAGTTAAATAGGCTCTAAGAAATTTTACCAGCCTTAGAGAGAATTGGATGACCATGAGCCTGCAGTTAATGTTTATGATAGTCAGAAACATCTAGGGTTGCACTGTCCAGCATGGTCTATACGTGACTACTGAGCACTTGAAATGTGTCCAGTGTGACTGAGAAAACAAATTTAAAATTTTATTCAACTTCAATTTAAAAACAAATACTCAATTCAACAATTAAAATATTTTAACTATGTTTTAAATAATTCAGGTATGTGAATCTACTTTTTTAAATTTTATTTTATGAAATCTACTGATAAATCAAATATTTTCAATGAAAACAGAGTTTAAATTGAAATGTGTTTTAAAGTAAAATCTGCATTAGATTTAAAAGACTTAGTTCAAATATGTAAAAAAATTCATTATTTTTATATTGTTTACATGCTGAAGTGATAGTATTTTGTACATATTGCATTGATTAAGGAGTTCTGGTGCCTAAGGTGCCTGAGGCACTTGACTGCTAACCAGAAGTTTAGCAATTCAAACCCATTGTTGTTATGTGCCATCAAGTCAGCCTGACTCATAGCGACCCCTCCTTGGATTGTTGAGGCAGCATCACTACAGAAGTAGATTGCCCAGTCTTCCTTCCAAGGAATGGCTGGTGGGTTTGAACTGCCAACCTTCTGGTTAGCAGTCAAGTGCCTTAGGCACTATGCTACCAGCCATCTGCAGAAGAAAGAAGGGGCAATCTACTTCTGCCTCAGAAAACCAGTGAGGATCACTGTGAGATGGAACAGACTCAATGGGATTTTTTAGAAATTAATTAAAATATATACATAATTATTTCTATTGTATATTAAATTAATTTCACCTATTAAATTCTATTGATTTAATTTAGAAAATTTAAATTTTCATATGTTGCTTGGTTCTATTGCTATTGGACTACATTACGCTAAGGATTCTGAGTACTAGTAGATTCCAATCTTAACTAGCTATGTGATCTTGGACAAGTGACCTAAATTTTCTCAGATTCTATCTTCATAACACAAAGATATTAATAAAATCTACCTCATAGCATTGTGCAAGTAATAAATTAGTTAATATACATAAAATACTTAATACCATGCCTGGAATATAATTCCCAATAAGGGTTATTATTTTTATTTATAAAATTAGAGGCTACATTTTGTGGTGCATAGTATTTATTACTAAGCACAATTCATTGTAAAATGTACCATTTATTTATTATAGTGACCATAAGTGTTTTCTACATTCTTTTTCCCTTGATTTTATTTAATATTTTTACTGTATCCCTTTTATAGTTTTTGTGTTGCTTTACTGTATCTTTTTCTTTTTTTATATACATTGTGTGTGACTTTATTTAGGTATGTCAACTAAAAGCAGAATATCGTTGGGATGTTTCCTGATCAATTTTTGAAACTGCCTTTACTATGGGACAGGTCAGCAAGAATAACCAAGCTCCAAAGGGAGGAGAATTTGACTCTATTTCTTGGTGTGAGGTATAAAAGGTGAGCACTGGGAGGAAAGGCTTTTTTTACAGGTATCTTTGGAAATCATCTACCACAAAAATAACACAGTAACTTTGTATACAAATAGTTATTGTATATCTATTATGCTTTGGATTTCCTGCAGGTGCTCAGGATGAAGAAATGAACAAGTCCCTATCTTTTTTCATAGTCCACTTAAAGATCAGAGGTTCAAATTCACCAGCTGCTCTGCAGGAGAAAGATGAGGCACTCTGCTTCCGTAAAGATGTTCAGCTGTAGAAAACTTATGGGGCAGTTCCACTTTGCCCTATAGTTTGTCCTATAGGGTCACTATGAGTCGGAATCAACTTGATGTCAATGGGTTTATTCTTCCCCATGTTATAAAAATAAATATATTATGTATATATAATTGGTAGCTTATCCCTTTTTTACTTCATGTATTGCCTAACTTAAATCTTCTTGGAGAGACTCAGACCAAAAATACCAAAGCCTGTTGCTGTAGAGTCAATTCTGAGACTCTATAGACAGAGTAGAACTGTTCCTTAGGGTTTCCGTGGAAGACGCTCAACAAGATGAATTGACACAGTGACTGCAACAATGAGCCCAAATATAGCAAGGACTGTGAGGATGGTGCAGAACTCAGCAGTATTTTATCCCCAGTTCCAGCTTTGAGTCTTCAAGCTGAGATTCCAGACTTCATGGAGCAGACACAATGCCGTTACTAACGGTATGATTATTTGCTTATTAACATTTGTTAAAATTTATTTATTTTTGTTGTTAAGAATATGCACAGCAAAACATACACCAATCCAACAATTTCTACATGTATAATTTAGTGACATTGATCACATTCTTTGAATTGTGCAACCATTCTCATCCTCCTTTTCTGAACTGTTACTCCCCCATCAACCTAAACTCCCTGCCTATCTAAACAAGGTTCCTATCTAATCTTTCAAGTTGCTATTGTCAGTTTGATCCCATATAGATGGGTCTTGAAAGAGTACAATGCTCACAGCCAATATTCTTTACTACCGTAGTTAAGTTAAACTATTTGATTTTAAGAAGACTTCAGGAGATATTTTTAGTTTAAGGTTTAAGGATTATCTCATGGTAAGAGTTTCAGGAGTTCACCCAGCCTCCATGGCTCCAGACCAGAAACACAGAATACTCTTGTTTTAAGTAACAAATATTTGAGCTGATTAGTTATGCAGCAATAGATAATTAGAATTGTATTTTTATCAGCCTTGTTTAGGCTTAAGAGGAATCTTTTTTGTTTTTTTCTCTAGGAATTTCTTGTGGGTTTTCAGGAATCACAGTAATCACAAAATAAAGTCAGTCAATAAGAAAGTGACAAGCACAAATCAGCATTAAGCAAGCTTATCATAAACACAATAAAGAACTGGTTGTAAGTTTATGACTTGGTTAGAGGTTAAGTGATTGTCTTTATTCTTGTATACAGAAAATATTAAATTTAAAATGTTTTTATATACTTTTATATTTGTTATTATTACAAGAGAGCTAAACCAGCCTATGTTAGTTTGTAGATCGATGATTAATAACTTGACTGACTTGATAAGGCAGTCTTTTATTCATGGCACATTTGTATTTCTAGTCTAAATTACTTCAGTGCAAAAACACCAAATCACATGCTGAGTTGGTAATTTTGCTACCTGTACTATGCAAAAAAGTAAACAGTATGCTTTTAGAAAATAGGAACTACAAACAAACCAGCATTCTAAATATTGTATTAGCATATCATGTGTCTTTTTCTCAAAAGTTTAGAGGTAAAGCTTTAGAATTTTAATGATAAATTTAGCATTAGAAATATTAACTAGGGATAAAGTGAAATAAAAGTAATAGATAAAAATACTGCTTTCTGTATGTATATATATTTCAATGGAACTCTAATTTAAAGTTCAAGTAGATTGGGTCATATAGGCTAACTGAAGTCAAAGTTGCAGTACAGTACTCCCTTCTTATCCACAGTGGATAAGGTCCAAGACCCCAGTGGATGCCTGAAGCCTCAGATAATGCCTAACCCTGTATAGACTGTTTTTCCCTCTACATACATATGCATGGTAAAGTTTCTGCCCTTATCTGTCAGGTTGCTGTACTGTGTTAGCTTATGTGTTGCTGTGATGCTGGAAGCTATGCCACTGTTATTTCAAATACCAACAGGGCTACCCATAGTGGACAAGTTTCAGTAGAGCTTTCAGACTAAAACAGACTAGGAAGAAGGATGTGGCCTGTTGCACTTTAAAAAAAAAAAAAAAAAAAAGAAAGAAAAGAAAAGGCCACTGAAAATCTTATGAATAACAGGGAAACAATGTCTGATATAGTTCCAGAAGATAAACTCCTCAGGTTGGAAGGCAGTCAAAATGTGACTAGGGAAGAGCTGCCCCCTGCCTGAAAGAAGAGTTGACCTTAGTGATGTGGATGGAGTAAAGCTCTCAGGTCCCTTATTTGCTGATGTGACACCTTGACTCAAAATGAAAAGAATCAGCTCCAAACATCCACTAGTATCAGAATGTGGAGTGGAATATTGGCAACTTGAAAGTTGTAAAAAAATGAAATAGAACACATAAAGATCAATATCCTAAGCATTAGTGAGCTGAAGTGGACTGGTATTGGCTATTTTGAATCAGACAAGCACTTGGTCTATTATGCTGGGAGGGAGAAAGACAATTGGCATCACATTCACCATCAACAAGAATATTTCAAGATCTATATAGAAGTACAAAGCTGTCAGTGATAGGATAATATCCATATGCCTGCAAAGAAGACCAGTTAATAGTACTGTAATTCAATTTTATGCACCAACCACTAAAGCCAAAAATTAAGAAACTGAAATTTTTTACCAACTTCTGAAGTCTGAAATTGACCAAACATGCAATCAAGATGCATTGATAATTACTGGTGATGGAAATGTGAAAGGTGGAAACAAAGAAGAAGCATAGCAAATAGGAAAATATGGCCATGGTGATAGAAATGATGCCAAAGATTTCATGATAGAATTTTTCAAGAACAACAACTTTTTAATTACAAATATAATTTTTCAACAACATAAGCAGTGACTATATATGTGGACCTCACAAGATGAAATACAGGGGAATCAAATTGACTACATCTTTGAGAAGAGACAATGGAGAAGCTCAATTTCATCAGTTAGAACAAGGCCAGGGACTAATTGTGTAACAGAATATCAGTTGTTTGTATGTAAATTTCAGTTGAAGCTGAAGAAAATTAAAACAAGTCCATAAGAGCAAAATGTGACCTTGAGTATATCCCACCTGAACTTAGAGACCATCTGAAGAATAGATTTGATGTATTGAGCACCAGTGACTAAAGATCAAACAAGTTGTGGGATGACATCAAGAACATCATACATGAAGAAAACAAAAGGTCACTAAGAAGACTGGAAAGGAAGAGAACACCAAAATGGATGTCAGAAGAGAGGCTCAGACTTATTCTTGAATGGGAGATTGCTAAAGCAAATGGAAGAAATTATGAAGCAAAAGAACTGAAGATTTCAAAGGGCAGCCTAAGAGAACCAAGTAAAATATTATAATGAACATGCAAAGTCCTGCAGTTAGAAAATCAAAATGGAAGAACATACTCAGCATGTCTCAACCTGAAAGAATTGAAGAAAAATTCAAGCCTGAAGTTGCAATATTAAAGGATTCTATGGGCAAAATATTGAACGACCAGGAAGCAACAAATGAAGATGGAAGGAAAATATAGAATCACTGTACCAAAAAGGATTGGTCAGTGTTCAATCATTTCAAGAAGTGGCACATGAAGAAGAACTGATGGTATTGAAGGAAGCAGTCCAAGCTACACTGAAGGCATTGATGAAAACAAGGATTCAGGAATGGAGAGAACACCCATTGAGATGTTTCAACAAATGGATGCACTGCTGGAGGCAGTCACTTATTTATGCCAACAAATTTGGAAGACAGCTACCTTTTCAACCAACTGGAAAAAAATATCCATATTTGTGTCCATTCCAAATAAAAGTGATCCGTCAGAATGAGAAAATTTTCAAACAATATCATTACTATCATGCCCAAGTAAAATTTTGCTGACAATAATTAGAAAATGACTGCAGCCATATATCAACAATAAACTGCCAGAAATTCAAGCTGAATTCAGAAGGCATGGAACAAAGGATATCATTGGTGTTATAAGATGGATCTTGGTTGAAAGCAAAGAATACCAGAAAGATGTTTACCTGTGTTTTATTGACTATGCAAAGACAATCAACTGTGTGGATCACAACAAATTATGGACAACACTGCAAAGAATGGGAATTGCATAATATTTTGTTGAGGAATATTTTTATGAAGAATCTGTGCATGGACTAAGATGTAGTTGTTCAAACAGAATAAAAAGATTTTGCATGGTTTAAAATCAGGAAAGTTGGGTATTAAGGTTGTATCCTTTCACCATACTTATTTAATCTGTATGCTCAGCAAATAATCTAAGAAGAATGTGGCATTGGGATTGGAGGAGGACCCATTGACAACCTGTGATATGCAGATTATTCAATTTTGCTTGCTGAAAAGGAAAGTGAATTGAAGCACTTACTGATGAAGACAAAAGACTATAGTCTTCAGTATGGATTACATCTCAACATAAAGAAAACAAAAATCCTCACAAATGGACAAATAAGCAACATTGTAATAAATGTAGAAAAGATTGAAATTGTCAAGGATTTAGTTTTCTATGCCTATCAAAGCAGAAGTCTAGAAATAAAATGATGAATTGTACTGGAAAATCTGTAGCAAAAGACCACTTTAAATTGTTAAAGAGGAAAAATCTCATTTTGAATACTAAGGTGTGGCTGACGCGAGCCATGGATTTTCAATTGTCTCATACATATGTGAAAGCTGCATGACAAATAAGGAAGCCTGTAGAATGGATGCATTTGAATGGTGAGTTGGTGAAGAATATTGAAAATACTACGGACTGCCAGAATGAAGAAAAAAATCTGTCTTAGAAGAAGTACAGCCAGAATGCTCCTTAGATGCAAGAATGATCAAACTTCATCTCAAGTACTTTGGTCATGTTGTTAGAAAGGACCAATCCATAGAGAGGGATATCTTGTTTGGTAAAGTGAAGGGTGAGCAAAAAAGGGGAAGACCCTCAATGAGGTGGATTGACACAGTTGCTATGACAATGGGCTCAAGCATAGCAAGGATTATGAGGATGGTGGAGGACTGAGCAGTGTTTTGTTGTGTTATGTACAACAATACTCTATGAGTTGGAGCCAACTCAATGACACTAAACAACAACTATCTATCTGCCTATCTATAAAATTAAACATAAAACTAAATCAACAATAATGATAAAGACAAGAAGTCTAAGAGCTGAACTAAAGATTTCAGAGTAGCTTGTGAAGACAAAGTAAAGTATTATGATGTAATGTGCAAAGTCCAGGAATTAGAAAATTAAAATGGAAAAATACACTTAGCATTTCTCAAGCTGAAAGAACTGAAGAAAATATTCCAGCCTCAAGTTGTAATATTGAAGGATTCTCCCTGGAAGGACGGTTGGGCAATCTACTTTCATAGTGATACCACCTCAGAAACCTAAGGAGAGGTCGCTATGAGTTAGATCCAACTCCATGGCAGTGGTCACATTGCCTTTTTATGGGCAAAATAGTGAATGATGTAGGAAACATCAAAAGAAGATGGAAGCAATACACAGAGTCACTGTACCAAAAAGAACTGGTTGACATTCAACCATTTCAGGAGGTAGCATATGATCAAGAACCAATAAAATTGAAGGAAGAAGTCCAAGTTTGACTGAAAGTATTGGTGAAAAATAAGCCTTCAGGAATTGGTGAAATACCAGTTGATATGTTTTAACAAAGGACGTGGTGTCAAAAGTACTCACTCATCTTTGCCAAGAAATTTGGAAGATAGCTATCTGATCATTCAACTGGAAGAGATCCATACATGTGCCCATTCCAAAGAAAGTTGATCCAACAGAATGCAGAAATCATTGAACAATATCATTAATACCACATGCAAGTAAAATTTTGCTGAAGATAATAGTAGCAGTATATCAACAGGGAGCTGCTAGAAATTCAAGCTGGAATCAGAAGAGAATATGGAACAAGGGATATCATTGCTAATTTCAGATGGACCTTGGCTGAAAGCAGAGAATACCAGAAAGATGTTTACCTATGTTTTATTGACTATACAGAGGCATTCAGCTGTATGGATCATAACACATTAAGTGTAACATTGCTATAATGGGAATTCCAAAACACTAAATTGTGCCCATGCAGAACCTCTACATAGACTAAAAAGCAGTTGTTTGAACAGAACAAGGGGATACTTTGTGGTTTAAAATACGGAAAGGTGCATACTAGGGTTGTATTCTTTCACCATACTTATTTGATCTTTATGCTGAGAAAATAGTCTGAGACATTGGTGCATATGAAGAAGAACATGGCAATATGCAAAAAATGTACATACTTCATTGCTGAAAGTGAAGAAAACTTGAAGCACTTATTGATGAAGATCAAAGAAAGCCTTTAATATGGATTAAACCTTAACTTAAAGAAAACAAAAATCCTCACAAATGGACCAATAACCAACATCGTGATAAACATAGGAAAGACTGAATTAATGAAGGTTTTCATTTTACTTGGACCCACAATCATTGACCATGGAAGCAGCAGTGAAGAAATCAAACAACATAGTGCATTGGGCAAATCCACTGCAAAAGAACTCTAAAAAGTGTTTTAAAGTAAAGATGTAACTTTGAGGACTAAGGTGCACCTCATCCAAGCCATGGTATTTTCAATCATATCTTATGCATACAAAAACTGGACAATGAATAAGGAAGACCAAAGACAAATTTATTAATTTGAATTTGGGTATTGGCAAAGAATATCAAATATACCATTGGCTGCCAAAAGGACTAATACATCTGTCTTGAAATAAGTATGGACAGAATGCTGCTTAAAAGCAAGGATAGCCAGACATCATCTTGTTGCTTTGCACATGTTATTTGGAGTAACCAGACCCTGGAGAAGGTAAAGCAGAGGGTCAGCAAAAAAAAAGGAAGACTCAATGAGATTGACACTGATGCTGCAATAATGTGCTCAAACCTAGCAATGATTGTGAGTATGGGAGGACCAGACAGTGTTTCATTCTGTTTCATATTGAGTTGCTGTGAGTTAGAACCAACCTGACAGCACCTAACTGCAACAAGAATGCCTAGGATATTGATCTTTATGCCTTCCATTTCATTTTTGAAGACTTCCGTATTTCCTAGATTCCTTCTTTGTACATTCCACATTTTGATTATTAAAGGATGTCTGGAGCTATTTCTTCTCATTTTAAGTCATGCCACATCAGCAAATGCAAGTCCCAAAAGCTTTACTTTATCCATGTCATTGAAGTTGACTCTACTTTGAGGAGGCAGCTCTGGCCTAGTCATGTTTTGAGTGTCTTGCAACCTGATAAATTGATCTTCTGGCACCATATCAGATTGTGTTTGTCTGCTATTCAGAAAGTTTCAACTGACCAATATTTTCAGAAGTAGATTTCCAGGTACTTCTTCCTGGTCTGTCTTAGTCTTGAAGTTCCACTGAAACTTGGCCATAACTGGTGACTCTGCTTGTATTTGAAATACCAGTGGCATAGCATCCAGCATCACATCAATACACAAGCCATGACAGTATGACAAACTGACAGATGTATGGTGGAATAATTTTAAACAACTGATGTTGAACGTTGGAGACCCCAAAAAAAAAAAAAAAAAAGCCAAACCTCACTGCCATGAAGTTGGAGCCAACTCATAGTCACTCATCCTCTGAGGTGGTATCACTATGGAAGTACATTGCTCAGCCTTCCTTCCCAGGAGTGGCTGGTGGGTTTGAACTTCCAGTCTTCTGGTTAGCAGTCAAATACCTTAGGCACTACCCCACCAGAGGAAGTTGGAGAAGATTTCTATTTTTGACACATGGATCAATAAAATATCGTGTAGTTCATATTCAACCTTAGTTCAAATTTTATTTTACACTATTATGTAGTCTAAAATCATTAGAAATGTTTTGCCAGAAATGGTTAAATAAAATATTGTGGCAAGAAAATAAGAAGAAGACAACTTTGGAGAATAGAGAGGGAAAAAGGAATTAGAGCAGAGTACTTTTATAAAGTACAAAAAACTTGGCATATATGCTGTATTTTAAAATATCTTCTATGCTTGGAGGATGTACTAGTTTCCCAGGGCTACCATAACAAAGTACTACAAATTGGGTGGCTTATAAGAACATAAATTTATTTCTGGAGGCTAGGAGCAGGAAATCAGGATGTGGGCCATTTTGATTGCTTCTGAGAATTCTAAGGGAGAGTCTGTTCAATGCCTCTCTCCTAACTTCTGGTGGATCCCAGAAATCTTTAGAACTCTTTGGTTTATAGCTCTTCCTCCTACAATTTCTCCCTCCATCATTACATGGTTCTTTGTCCTCTATGTGTTTATCTGTGGTCTTCTCTTTTATAAGGACACCACTGTAATTGGATTAGGATATACCCTATTCCAATATAACCTTGCTAACTTAACTGATGATGTCTTCAAAGACCCTATTTCCAAACAAGAGTGCATTCACAGATGTTTACTGAGGGTCAGGAATCCTACATATCTTTTTAAGAGACAAAATCCAATCCATAACAGAAGATAATCCTCCATTCCTTGGTTGATGCCACACTGAATCACAGAGCAATTGTTGACTCATAGGTAGAGTAGTCAAGGGGTCAGGTTTGCTGACAATAAGCTGAGAGTTTATAGACTTCATTGACTTCAGAACATCCAAAGGAATCCAAGATCTGGAAGAGGAAAAAAAAAAAAAAGAGGTGGAAATCAGTTCTTTATTGGTAAATTAGGCTGGGATCTGGAAAATTAGAGTTAATAGAGCAAGACAAACATAGTAGGAGAGAAAAAAGGACAATTAAAAGGCAGAAGGGATTGAGTCTAGATGAGATTATTCATCTGTAATGTCAAAGAGAAGTCTACAGGTGCTGCTTCCTTCTAGGCTTGTGGAGGATAGATGTAACAAAGGTTATGTACATCTTGTGGTCTTTGAGAGTTTATCACTATACCTTTTCTTTATTCAAGCAATATAATCAAGTGAAATGCCTGGACTTGTAATGGATTTATATAAAAAAGTAGTAGCAATCTATTTGGTCTCATGTAAATCTTAACCTAAGATTATCTAAAGGGATATTGGCCCATTTCAATTCAAGATGTACTTTCAATTTGTTATAGCCTTTAAGAGACTGGTTGCATTATAAAGCAGTTTCTTTGACAACTAACATTTTTAACATTTTAAAGTATTTTTGATTGATAGACTACTGTCTATAAGTATCCATGAGTTAATGATTTATGCACAAGATTACATATACACACATATTAAGAACCACTTATGCATAATAACAAGGCAAATCATTTAATATTTTTATATTAATTTTTATTTTTATTCAAGACATTATTCCTTTTATAGTACCACAGAAGATAAAGTATTAAAATTATAGCATATAGTATGTAATACAATACTTGTATATATTTTAAATACATTTTAAAACTGTAATGTGAATTAGGAAATCCTTTACACTCTCTTTACTAACAAATATTACTAAATATAAGCTTTATTTCTTATATTGAATTATCTTTTATTTTTTTCTACTCATCATCCCATTTAAACCAATTAAACATTTTCCTTGTATCAATTGAAGCAATATAGCAATCCTGAAGGGAAAGAAGGAATATTCCTTCCTTCCCAGAGGTAAAAAAAAAAAAAAAAAAAAGTAGACCAACCCACAGATAATTTCCACTGGTTCTAATGGCTCTTCCCCAGGTCTTTTGGTCAATATGATGTTCTGCTTGACAGTAGCTTTCAGTGTAACACTGCCAGAGAAAGCCAGCCTGAGCATGCCACAGCCAAATAGTCTTCCACGTCCTCACACGCTGAGTAAATCTTTGCTTACTGGCAGCCTTGCCCACTGGTTGGAGCATTTGGCTACAAAGAAGAAAGAGATAAATGTGAAAACCTGGGCAAGAGTAGAAAAGAGATGGAAAAGTTCAGGAAAAAGGTGGGAGGGAGATTTAAGAAATGTTTACCTTGATAATAATAATAATAATAATAAATTGGGAATTTTTAGAATGAAGGATCAAAGATAAATGTTCATGCATGATTGATTCATAACTACCAGAGAATTGCTTCTTTGGAATTTTAAAACAAAGCAATACAATTAAAAATATGTTTAGAAAAAAGGATCCACAGTACTGACTTTTTACAACTTCTTTATACTTAATGCAAAGCAAGATGAATATTTACTTTTGGGAAAATGCCATCACTATAGACAAGGAGATATTGCCTTTGTTCTGATTAGTTTTGAAGCAAACTTAGGTACATTTTCATCCTTTTCAGTCAGCCTGTAATGTCTACAGATAAATGTACACTTGCAATAATTTCCATTTATCTCTAGACAATAAACAAGTTATTTTACTTTGTTAAAAAGTGTCAGATTTAGAAGCCTTCATGACCACTCCTCGGAAGGAAAACTGGGCTATCTACTTCTCTAGAGGTACCACCTCAGAAACCCAAAGAGGGGTCGCTATGAGTCAGAATTGACTCCACAGCAGTGAGTTTGTTTTGGTTTTGGTATAGTTGAGGAGATGTTACAGAATATTTTCTTGCTTCCCAAACTTTGACACTCACAGTAGAAATGAAGAAAGAGTATGTACTGATTGAAAAATAAGGACTGAAATTTGCCTTCATTGTGACTGTTTAATTATAGGGAAACTTTGAACTCTGGCAGTTCCTAGGTGGCACAGTGAAGTGCTTGAATGCTAACAGAATGGTTGATGGTTTGAATCCACTAAAGACACCTCAGAAGAAAGGCCTGGCAATCTGCTTTCAAAAGGTCAAAGCTTTGAAAGCCCTGTAGTGTGGAGTTCTACACTGTACACATGGAGGGGTCACGATGAGTGAGAGCTGACAGTACAGCAAGTGGTTTGATTTGCTTTTTTATTATACCCTCAATGAAAGATAACATAACTATAAATAAGATAACACATACGTTCTAATAATAAATAAAATTCTTTGAGTGTTTGTTACGTTCTGGGTACAGGTAAGTTATGCTATATCTTATATAATAAAATAGATGAGACCTAAAGGATTTAATCTTTGGAAAGATGCCAGTGAGGATCAGAAAAAAATAAATAAATAAGTGCTTTCAAGAAAAATATTACTTTCTGAAACACAATTGAAAATAATTAAAAATTATGGTTAAAACATTAAAATTTAGAATTCCATCACATTCCTTGCCTTATAACCATTTTAAAGCAAATTGCTTCTATATGTAGAATGTGTGCAGGTAACTGAATTTGCTTGAGGATGAAGCAGCAAACCACTGTGTTGTGGCGTATGAACAGATGACTAGATATGCATGAAAGGAGGAGTAGCCTCATTCCTCTCAGGACTTTCTCCTTACAACTGAGAAACTATGGACATACCACAACAAAAAAACATAGGAAATCTCTGAAAGGTGAAAAAAGATGGGTTGCCTAGAAATCTCAGGACTTGAGGAAGGACATAGTAGTGAGCTCCTTGAGTTTCCTTACTGCCTCCTCTGTTTCTTGGTAGGGCACTGCAGAAGCATCCAATGCAGAACCACCCACAAGTATAGACAAAAATATCTAAGAAAAGCCTGTTCCTTCTGGCAAAAGGACCAGGAAATGGGTGACTTACAACAGAAATGGTTCTGGCAATACCTGACCTAAAAAAGAAAAAAAACAAACCCACTGTCATCAAGTTGATTCCAGCTTATAGTGAGCCCCATTGGCTTTCCAAGGCCATAAATCTTTAAGGAAGTAGATTGCCCTATCTTCCTTAGGTGAGAGGCTAGTGGGTTTGAACCACCAAATTTCTGGTGAGCAAACAAATGTATTAGGCACTGCACCACCAGAGCTCCTTAATATTTGCCCTACTCCAGATAAATACTAACCTTCCCGTGGTTTCAGTGATGGTGGTGATGATGGTGGGATTTGATCTTCCACCCAACACCCAACCTTACAGAACAGCTGATGCTCTGATTCTTACAGGAATGTTGGTGGGGCCAATCTGGGGTCTAATCTTCCACCCTCACCTATCAGAAACAAGAGGTACTTCCATTCCTCTGTTACAGTAGTGGCACTGGGATTGAACAGGTAGCTGATCGTCATTCCCTCTCAGTGGGAGCAGGTGCTGCTTCTGTTCTCCATTAAAGTACTGTCAGTGTGGTACATTGGTGAGGTGAGCTCCCATCCCAGTCAGTATCATTGTTATTGAACAAGTTGGTGGAAAGTCAAGGCTAGTAAGTACTCCTCTCTCCCTCCATACTGGTGTCAGCAAGACCCAGTGGGGTGGTGAACCCTCACACTAACCCTGCAGCAAAGAGGTTAAACAAAGTGCTACTTTGCACTCCTTTCCCCACTCTTCAGCAGGGACCAGTGGAGAGCTGAGTGCCCACATTCACCTCTCATCAAGGAGATTGAATGAGGTAGTGAGAGGCAGGGCAGTGGTGTCCAGTAGGCAATAATACTGTTTAACTTGGTGCCCTACTTTCACTAGTTTAGTTTTGCAGGGTCCCAATGAGAAGCTAATCCTTTACATCTACCTGATTCTTGCACAGACAACATGGCAACAGGGGGGAAGTCTGCTAAAAATTAATGAAATAGAGTCCAATATCTTATATTATAAAATCCAATAAAAATATTCCAGATCAGGAAAAATTCTCAACACTCCTTAACTATCTCTGCAGATGACAAGATATTCAGCCAGCTATCACTTCTCACTTGAGTTATTTCCACCTTACCAGTTATTCAGGAATTCTCCCTCTGAAAACCCTTATGGTCTAGAATGATTACTCTCAATTCTTTGATTCCTTCCACCCACCACCACTTAACATCTAGTCTATTTTGACTTATAGTGATCCTTTGGAGCTGGGTTTCCAAGGCTGTAAATCTTTATGGAAGCAGACTGCCTAAGCTTCTGCAGAACAGCTGGTGAATTTGAATTGCCAGTCAACTTATTTGTTTAGTATCCAAATGCTTTAACCACTAAGCCACCAGAGCTCCTTATGATTCCTTATTGCCCACAAATATATACACGTTTATTTTTAGTCTTAGAGTTTTATTGCCAGTAATCCTACAATGTACACTCCACGAGGGAAGAGAATTTTGTCTGTTTCGTAGTTGTGGCCTCCATATACATAAGTAAGTACTGAATTATGCGTTAAATAAATATTTATTGGATGAAAGAATGAATGAATACATAATTGCAACAATTTAAATGGTAATTTTATTGTTAGAAAAAAACACAAAACTGCCATTGAGTTTGATGGGAGTAAATTGCCCCATCTTCCTTCCTTGGAGCGGCTGGTGGGTTTGAACAGCCAATCTTCTAGTTAGCAGTCACATGCCTCAGGCATTGCACCACCATCAGATTATATTGTTGCTTATAGAAAATCTCTCTTTTTTTCCTATTAGAACCCCAGATTGGAGGAGACTAAAGAGACACGATCACTAAATGCAAATTAGTGTGCTGGGTTGAATCCTGGAACAACAACAAAAAAAGGGCAATGGTGGGAAAATTGGGGAAATCCAAATGAAGTCTTGAATTTAGTTACCAGTATTTTACCAAAGTTTGTTCAGATAAATGTACCAGGGTAAGGGAAGATGTTTACATTAGAAGAAGCTGGGAGAAGCACAGACAGAAACTACTGTACTATTTTTTGCAACCTTTCCATAAATCTAAAATTATTTCAAAATAAATTTTTTTTTAAAAGACAATTTGGAGACCATGTAAAATTTTTACACAGGGTTACCATTTGCCATGGAATTGATCCCAGCTCCATGTGAATCAGAGTAAAACTGTGCTTCATAAGGTTTTCAATGGCTGTTTTTTTGGAAATGTTTTGCCAGGCCTTTCTTCCAATGTGTTTCTGGTTGGCTCAGAACCTCCAACTTTTTGGTTAGCAGGTGTTTACACCACCCAGAGCCTCCTATATAAATATTGATTATATTTCTATACTTTTAATACATGATTTTAAAGTGTTATTTTTAACATAATAATAGTATTGCTAGACACTCCTGATAGACAAATTCGAAGAAAATAGTGTTCAAAAATGTGTTCTTTTTGATGTTTTTCAACTAGTGAGGTTTCCTTCTTCTTGTTTCTCTTATTTTTAAAAACATGATTGAAAAGTCCTGCTCTGTGTAGGAAATTTTAAAAGTTAACTCTTAACAAATACTGTTTCATCTTATTCACAATATTCTTATATGCTCGTGATCTATCTCCCCCCCCCCATTTTGTCATAGTTTAAAGGTCCTCCCTTCTATCTTTGGGTAGACAGAATTATGCCTCCCCCCAATATAATTTTCTGGCTCTCTCAATTGCCAACCTACAACAATATATTTTTCACAAAGAAAATTCACTTTCTGTATAAAACTTAGAAAATGAAACCAAATGATTATCCAAGTACTGAATTTATAGAGGATGTGATGTCCCCAAGTCTCTCTTTTAAAAATTGGGGGAAAGAAAAGTTTGACAGGAAAGCCCCATGCAAAGCAATTCCTTCTTCCTGGAAAATGGTGGGTATTAGCAATTTCTGATGTTTTTACTAGTTAAAAGAAAATACCAAAGTCATCTTTCTGTGGTTTTGTCTTTTTAACTTGAATCCGAGTTTCCATTTTTCTAGGCAGCAGTTTCTTTTTCCTCCGTACTTTACACTGGCAGAGATGCTGGGCTTGTGAAGAAAATTCTGAATGAAAGTGCTTGAGTATCAGGTAACCAGAGGGTTGCTAATCCTGTTACTAAACTGATTTATGAGAGGCCATTTTAATTATATACCTATTCCTGTAATAACCATGCTATCCACAAAAGAAAGTGGTTTTACCAGTTGCAGTTGAATTGGTTCTGACCCATCATGGTCCCATGTGTGATCGACCAGAACTGTGCTTCATAGAGTTTTTAAAGGGAGGTTATTTTCAGAAGTAGATTGCCAAACATCTTTTCTGAAGCATCTATAAGGGGACATGGACCCTCCAATATTTTCATTAGCTGAGAGCATTAACAGTTTACACCACCCAGGAACTCTGAGAATGGTTTTACTAAGTCATAAATCCAATGTCACTTACCTACTTAAAAACCCATTGTTCTCCATTGTTCAAATTCCTTCTGAATACATGCAAAATTTTTAATGAAATAGCTTCTTCTCCCTAATAAGCATCATCCTTTGCTACTCTGGTTTCAACCATATCAAGGTACTTGCAGATCTCCACAATTTACATGAGGCTGTTCATTCCTGTACTTGTCTATTTATATTAAAATAAGTTGAAGTAACCATTTACATTAACATAAGATTTCAATAACTTGGCTTTAACCTGCAGATTTATATGCTATTTCTGTATGTTTAGGGTGTAGTATATGGCTTTGGTGATAGAAATAACATGGGAAAAAGATGATAACATTTTGCAAGACTAATGACTTATTCGGGAGCTCTGGTAGCATAGTGGCTAAGGCACTTGACTGCTAACCAGAAGGCTGGTGGTTCAAACCCACCAGCCACTCCTCGGAAGGAAGATGGGGCAATCTACTTCCGTAGTGATACTGCCTCGGAAACCCAAGGAGGGGTCGCTATGAGTCGGGTCTGACTCGATGGCACATAACAACAACAACAACAACAATGACTTATTCATTGCAAATACCTTTTTTTTCTACAACATAAATAGAGACCACACACATGGACCTCACGAGATGAAATACATAGGAATCAAATTAACTACATCTGTGGAAAGAGACAGTGTAGAACCTTGATATCATCAGTCAGAACAATGCCAGGGGCCAACTGCGGAACACACCATAGATTGCTCATATGATGTAGTTCAAGTGGAAGCTGAAGAAAGTGAAGAAAAGTCCACAAGAAATAAAGTATGATCCTGAACATATCCCACCTGAATTTAGAGACGATGTCAAAAACAGGTTTGATATATTGAATACTAAACCAAAAATCAAGTGAGTTTTAGAATGACTAAGGGCATCATATATGAAGAAAACAAAAGAACATTAAAAAGAAAGGAAGGAAAGAAAAGACTAAAATGAATGTCAGAAGAGATGCTAAAATTTGCTCCTGAAGATAGAGCAGCTAAAACGAATGGAAGATATAATGAAGTAAAAGAGAAGATAAAGTAAAGTATTGTAATGAAATGTCCAAACAAATGAATTTGGCAAACCAAAAGTGAAGAACACACTTGGCATTTCTCAAGCTGAAAGAAAAGAAGGGGGAAAAAAAAAAAATCAAGACTTGAGTTACAATATTGAAGGATTCTATAGGCAAAATATTGAACAACACAGAATGTATCAAAAGAAGATGAAAGATATACACAGAGTCTCTGTACCAAAAAGAATTGGTTGAAGTTTAATCATTTCAGGAGATAGCATATAATCAAGAATCAAAGGTGTTGAAGGAAGAAGTCCAAGCTATACGAAAGCATTGGAAAAACAAGACTTCAGCAATTGAAAAAATACCACTTGAGAAGTTTCAACAAAGGGATGCAATGGTGGAAGAGCTCATGAGTCTTTGCCAAGAAGCAACCAGAGGGTTGTTAATCCTGTTTGGCCATCAAACTGGAAGAGACCCGTATTTGCACCTGTGATAATTGGAGCTGTGTATCAGCTTGGCTGGACCACAACTCTGTGTGGTTTAAGCAGTTGTGATGTGGTTATTCACATGATGGTGTCTGACTCGATGGCACATAACAACAACAATGAATTGAAAGGGAGTTTCCCTGGGGGTGTGGCCTGCTTCTAGTATATTTATGGACAGCCTGGGAAAAGAGACACTCCTCATCTGTGGATAGGGATTCTATTGTGCTGCCTACAACTGTCTGTGAGTGAACAATCCACCATTTGGCCTGGAGATCTTGGATTCATCATTTGTTGGAGTCAACAGCCAGCGTACTGCCTGCCAGCCTTGAGCTCCTCAGCCCCTGTGGCTGCAAGAGTCGGGAAAAGCCTCCAGCTTGACGTTTGACCCAGGATCTTTGGACTTGCCAGCTTCTATGTGTGTGAGCCATTTTCCTAAAATAAATCTCTCTCTCTCTCTCTCTAAGCTTTACTGGTTTTGTTTCTCTAGAGAACCCAGTCTAACACATATAGTCTGGTTTATTATTTGGCTGAGAGGTGGTTCCTGGCAGTGTCTTGAGTTTCAAGTTAGAAGGTTGTCTTAGGACAGTAGTCTTAGGGGTTTCTGCAATAACTTTCACACCAGTAAGTCTGGTCTCCTTTTTTAAAAATTTTTAATTGTGATTTGGGTGAAAGTTTACAGAGTAAATTTATTTTCCATACAGCAGTTCATACATAATTTGTTTCATGACACTGATTACAATAGCCACAATGTAACAGCCCTCTTCCCACTTCATCCATGGTGACCTTTTCCTTCTTTCCCATGTATTTCAGCCTTCTGAGCTATCTCCCTGTACAAATACTGCCCTTCTGATCTCCCATGGTTGATTGTTCTAAGGAGTGTACCTACCTGGTGTAAATATTCACCCCATATTCCTATCTATTGTTTGGCTGGAAGCCATAGGAGTGAGTTCAATTCCCAGGCTGAAGGCTGATTAGGGGCCAGTCTCAGGGGTTTCACCAGTCTTAATTAGACCCATAAGCCTGGACTTTTTTGTGATTTTGAGTTTAGTTCAACATTATTCTCCCACTCTATCCAGGACCTCCTGTACTGATCTCTTTCTGAGGTGTTGACAGTGGTAACCAGGTACCATCTAGTTCTTCTGGTCCAGGGTCACGTAGGCCAAGGTTTTCATGGTCCAACTGTCCCTTGGACTAATTGTTTCCATGCATCTTTGGTTTTTGTCATTCTAATATGCTTCAGATGAATACATACCAATTGTTGCATCTTAGATGGCTGCTTACAAGTTTTTAAGACCCCAGTTGTACTCACAAAAATAGGATGTTGAACAATACCCAGACAGGATAGACCTCAAAACAAAATCACCAAGGCATATCACCATCAAACTTATCAAAATCAAAGACAAAGACAGAATCTTGAAAGCAGCCCAGGAAAAACAAAACTTACTTACAAAGCACAACCAGTAAGAATAAACTCTGATTTCTCAGCAGAAACCATGCAAATGAGAGGGCAATGGGATAGTATACATAAAACCCTGAAAGGGAAAAATTTTCAACCAAGAATTATATACCTGGCAAAATTGTCCCTCAAATATGATGGTGAAATTAGAAGATTTCCAGATAAGCAGAAATTAAGGGAATTTGTAAAAATCAGACCAACCTTACAAGAGATACTAAAGGGAGTCCTTTGAACAGAGAACCAAAAATACTAAATAACATCTGACCATTAATACACAAGATGACTTCATAACCCAGAAACCATAGCTATGGACATATCCAAATAAAATAAGCTTACAAGATTCTAAACAGGGAACCAGAGACTTCAATTGGCAAATGAGGACAAGTACAATCCAAAAAGAGGGAAAGTACTGTGCAGTTACAGAATTTCTAAGTGGTAAGGAAGTCAAGAGGAGTGCAAGATAGAATGGGCTATTCCAAACTCGTGGAGAAAATTATAAATCACAGGGTAACCTCAAAGAAAAATGATAAACCTTCACATAACAATAAAAAAAGAGGACAAACACAAATATTCAGCAAATACTAAAACAATAGCAACAAAGGAAATCATAACATGATTCATAAACATAATGAGATCAGCACAGAAAATAATATGGAACAAAGAAACCAGGGATACCATGAAAAAGCACATAGGAAAATGACAGCAACCAATTTATACTTGTCAATAATAACATTGAATGTTAATGGATTAAATGCACCACTCAAGAGA
>NW_006922054.1:1160655-1221744 GCF_000298275.1 Orycteropus afer afer | reverse complement strand
GGATTCTATTGTGCTGCCTACAACTGTCTGTGAGTGAACAATCCACCATTTGGCCTGGAGATCTTGGATTCATCATTTGTTGGAGTCAACAGCTGGTATATTGACTGCCAACCTTGAGCTCCTCAGTCCCTGCGGCTATGTGAGTCAAGAAAATCCTCCAGCTTGATGTTTGATCCAAGAACTTTGGACTTGCCAGCTTCTATAAGTGTGTGAGCCATTTTCCTAGGATAAATTTCCTTTTCTCTCTCTATATAAACTTTACTGGTTTTGTTTCTCTAGAGAACCTAGTCTAACACAGTGCCCATTACAAAGAAAGGTGATCTAACAGAATGCTGAACTGATCATTAGTATAATATCATTAATTAATAATATCATTAATATCACTTGTAAGTAAAATTGTATTGAAGATAATTCTACAGTACATTGACTGGAAGCTTCCAGAAATTCAAGCTTGATTCAAAAGAGGATGTGCAACAAAGGCTATTATTGTTGATGTCAGATGGATCTTGGCTGAAAGTAGAGAATGCCAGAAAGATGTTTACCTGTGTTTAACTGACTATGCAAAGACAGTTTACTGTGTGGATTATAAAAAAATTATGGATAACTGTGCTAAGAATGGGAATTCCAAAACACTTAATTGTCCTCATGTAGAAACTGAAAAAGAGGTTGTTGTTGTTGTTGTTGAAAAAGAGGCAGTCATTTGAAAATAGGGGATACTGTGTGGTTTAAAATCAGGAAAGTTTTATGTCAGGGTTGTATCTTTTCATCATACTTTTTCAATCTGTATTTTACATTAAGAAGAATGTGGCATCAAGATTGAAAGAAGAGCCCTAACCAAGATGGCAGAATAAGCAGAAAACTATAGAAACACTCTTCAACAAAGAAAAGGTGAACCGATTAATACTGATACAGAAGATAATCCTGAAGCTCTGATCTTTGAAAGGAAGGATACAGAAGTGAACTAAACTCCAACTTGTAGAAGAACCTGCACGAAAACACTGAAAAAAGGAGACATACGGAGCTGCGGTCTGTCAGTGGTCCTGATGTCATGGACAGCTTGGATATTGCCAAATGGTGTTAGGATCTAAGAATTAACCTAAAAATTGGCCCTGCTAGCCAGCGGCTGCATGGAGGACTGCATTGGTGGCCTGGGAATAAAAGGGGAACCAGCAAAGAGGGAGAGAGGGCTGAGCTGTGGACTTCTGCTTGTCCGGAAAGTGCAGCCATTTTGAATGTATACAAGAGTTTTGACCATTTTGGAAATTTAAAACAACAGCTTCCTTTCAGATTCCAGGGACTAAAGAATAAGCTCTACTTGCTGGGAACCACAAGGACATTCTGGACTCCAATGACTAAAAAGATAAGATATTCCCCTTGTTACTCTTACACCCCACACCCTCTTGGTGAATGGGGGTGCAACCATCCCTCACTCCCACCACCTTCTGGGATGGCAGGAATTCCATCCCAGTCTGTGTGCTCTGAAGGAGCCCGAGTGCCCTGCCTCACCCTCCCAAGATTTTTTTTTTTTTTAATATTTGTTTGTTTTTGTCTGTTTTAAAATTATTACTATTTTCATTATTCTTTTTTTTCTCTTTCATCGTTTTTATTATTATTCTTTATTGTTCCCTTCCATGTTCTAGTTTTCAGCTTTTTCTCTCTGTTCCTGGTTCCCATTTTTTTTTCTTTCTCATGGTTAATTCCCATTCCTTGTTTTTCATTTTGTGTTTTTCCCATTTTTTTCTTCATTATTCTCCTACTTTACCTTTTTTTCTCTTATTGCTCTCTCCCCAGATATTGCAGTTTTCTTTTTTTTTGTTATTGTGGTTTTCTTTTCTTTTTTTTTTGGTGATTGCTCCTGTGTGTTTATGCAGTGCGTTTTTTGTCCACTTGCTTTTGCTTTTTTGATGTTTTTTTAATTGTTGTTCTTATCTCAGTGAGTGGGAGACAGCACAGTGCCCATACAATGCAACCACACCCACACTTCCTGCAACTTCACTTACTGAGTAAGAGTCACCACTTCCTTCTCCCCCAACTGGCCAGCATAAATAACCAGCAAGAAGAGCCTGACTCACCCTTAACTGCTCTTCATAAACAATTAGCAGAGATTTAAATACAACAATGTCACAGTGTCTTGGAGACAACAGACCATTACAGTCCACACAAAGAAACATGATAAAATGGTTAAAAACAAGGGAGCTAGATACAGACTCAGAACACATCCCTAAGGAAGAAGCAGTATTAGAATTTCCTGATAAGGAATTAAAAAGAATTATATTTAGGAGCTCTCATAGCATAGTGGCTAAAGCACTTGACTGTTAACCAGAAGGCTGGTTCAAACCCACCAGCCACTTCTCGGAAAGAAGGTTGGGCAATCCTACTTTCGTAGTGATACTGCCTTGGAAACCCAAGGAGGGGTCGCTATGAGTCGGGGCTGACTCAGCACAGAACAACAACAACAACACTATTTGCCAAAACCATGATTGAAATGTTTCAAATTTTCTTTGGTCTTTTTATTCATTGTCTAGTTTTCACATGCATATGAAGTGATTGAAAAGACCATGGCTTGGGTCAGGTGCACCTTAGTTTTTTCTTTATAACACCTTAAAGAGATCTTTTACAGCAGATTTGCCCAATGTAATACATTATTTGATTTCTTGATTGCTGCTTCCATGGACATTGATAGTGGATCCAAGTAAAATGAAAACCTTGGTAACTACGCCACCAGGGCTCCTATCATAGATATAGATGTAGATGCAGATGTAGATTATATAGATATAGATACACACATATCTATATCTATATATATTATTTGCATTAAGCATATTGTTACTGTGTGATTGTATGTGCTGAGCCAATTCCAGCTCAAAGTAGCTCCATGTGGCAGAGACAAATGTCTTATAGGGTTTTCTAGGTTGTAATATTTATGGGAGTAGATCACTAGGTCTCTCCTGCAGAGCCTCTGGGTAGGTTCAACCTGCTAACCTTTCAGTTATCAACCTAGTTTTTAACCACTGAGCCACCACGCCTCCTTATTTTAAACATACTATATTATAAATTCATGAATTTGTATCTGGGAAGAATTAATTTGATTTTAAACAGACAGGTGGCCCCAGAACATGAAAGATCTATTAAACCACATAGGCATAATTTATTTGCAAAACCTTACTATCTCAGTTGCTCAATTTGGGAAGGAGGGATACTTGTGAATCATCATTCTGAAGTATCATTAAGCTTTTTCTTTGACTTCCTTGTACAGCATCTTTTTTAGATTGTAATATAACAGAGTCTATTGAAACTTGGTTTTTAACTTTTATATTACCATTTAATTAAAAGAAGATGATAATGAAATATCAATATCATTCTGTTTCAGCATTATTTTAACAGAAACATTTGGCTAAAAAATCTGGGAATTATTAGCTACTTTCTGAATAAGATTTATTTTCAATTAGAGTTAATCCAGATATTTAAGGCAGTGTGCAAATAATTGGAAAGTTTTTAATTTTTAAGACTACATGAGCACATAACAAATTAGTCACTTTGAGAAGAGGGGGCAAAAAAGAATCCAAAGTCAATTGTCTCTTGTTGCTTTTCAGAACTCTGGTTATATCTTTGTATTAATAGTTCATTAATTTTATAGAAGACATAAGACAGTTCAAAGAAACCTTGTAGCTAAAAATTCATTTTAAAGACAAGCATACTAACTTGCTGCTAAAGGGGCAAGGAGGCCACATCCTTTGACTTCCTCTAACTGCACAAGAGGAAAACAGAATCACTCTCAGTAGCCCAAGGCCCATTACTGTGAGGCCAGACATGTTACCTCCCTCCAGCCCTTTCACCAACCTTGACATTATCCGTTCCTCCTACAGCACCCACCACCTTTCTTCTGGGTTCAATATCATTGCAGTGGCCACACAGAACTCACAGATTATGGGGTTTATTAAGGAAGTACCAGGCTACAATTCAAGTTCAGGAAAAATTCTCAGTATCTCTCAGCCCGCTGTCTCTCAGCCAACAGTGTCTCATAGTCTTCCAAGCAGTATGTGTCCCTTGGTGTCTCACTCAGCAATGCATGTCTCTTGCATCTCTTTCCCAGCAGCGCATGTCTCTCAGGAGCATATCCTTCTCAGTCAGAGTGACTTCTGCCTCAAGGAGGCCTCCTTTTGAGCCTGGCAGAGTGGCCAAAGTAGCCAATCATGACATCAGAATTCTAAGCACCTGACAGAGAGTGAACCTCCCAGAACATTGCTCTGTGCTACTCCCAACAGAAATACCCCACGTAGATGATTTTAACAATCAGAAGCTACTCAGTTTCTCACAGCAAATTCCACCATGGAGTTTACAAAGACTTATGGCTAGAAAACCCATACCAGATAATTTACTACACTGCACTTGCATATGTATTTGTCTCTCTTCCGTTTTGAGAAAAACATTTATAGAGTGATTACTACATACTTAAGGAGCTCTGGTGGTTTAGTGCCTAAGGCATTTGACTACTAACAAGAAGGTCGGTGGTTCAAATCCACCAGCTGCTCCATGGAAGGATTTAATTTAATTCTTGTCTCAAAGACAAGAGTAAATTCCTAAACTGAACTGGGCAATTTACTTCCATAAGGATTTACCACCTCAAAAGCCCAAAGGGGGTTGCTATGAGTCAGAATTGACTTGATGACAGTGAGTTTGGTTTTTAGTTTTTATTATGTACTAGGCATTATTCTAGGTCCCTGCATGGCACAAATGGTTTGTGCCTGGCTGCCATTTGCAAGGTTAGTGATTTGAACCCACCCAGTGTCACCACAGAAGAAGGGCGTGGTAATCCAGTCCTGTAAAGATTATAGCCAAAACTATCTAGTGGAGAGGATACTGATCCTCTATCTATCTAGTGGGTGCATACTGATGGTGATGGTTTCCCTCATGCAGATGATTGCTTTTGTCTTTGTCGGGGGAGTTTTTCCCTAGCACAAGATGGCAACAAGAACAGAATCCAAAGCCATCTTTCCTTAGCAGATAGTGTTTAAATGTTTATTAAAAGAATTTATTTGATATGTCTGGCTAAAGTTTAATGGTTTAATTTATGAGGTTTATTATTATTATTATTATTTTAGGGTCTGCAATGTTAAATTAAATTTCTTACTGTTAAAATAACAAAATTTTCTTTGATTACTAGGTTGAAGGATTAATTTATTCTTTGTATAATCTGTCTCAAGGACAAGAGTAAATTCCTAAGCTGAAAACCAAGCTGCATGGCTTTAGGGAAAAAAAAAAAAAAACTAAAGTTTTTAACTCTACCATCTTTGGTTAAATAACTTAACTATTGTTTCTCAGTGAACTATGATAAACTCCTGACAATTTTGAAACTTCTTGGAGAGTCACAAAAGTTTTTTTCCTCTTTATAAAGGGGAAGGTACTAATACAAACTTTCTATGTGATATGTTATAAGTTGCATGAAATGTGTTGTCAAATCAAGAGAAGTACCTGATTCACTTTTGGTTAAAAACGTATGTTAGTGTTTCCTGTTATGTGATTGTCTAATATTAGACAATAACCACATAATATTATATCCTAATTTTAGTTATTTTAAATGCTAACATGGTCAAAACTTTCTTTCTTCTGAATCTAGCATCATCAAAGCTAATGGTTTAACTGGAGAATTCCTATTGTTTACCCATAGAGTTGTATTCTTTTGTTACTATTCAGATATAAAAGTACTAATCTTGATATGGGGAGCTCTGGTAGCATAGTGCCTAAGGCACTTGACTGATAACCAGAAGGCTGGCGGTTCAAATCCACCAGCCACTCCTGGGAAGGAAGATGGGGCAATCTACTTCTGTAGTGATACTGCCTCGGAAACCCAAGGAGGGGTCGCTATGAGTCGGGTCTGACTCGACAGCACATAACAACAACAACAATCTTGATATGTTCTTGGTGTATCGTGCCTATGTAATACATCTCAAGATTATTATGTGTTACAGCTGAAGCTCTTTAAAAACATGGTTAATATTTAGAGATATTTCTGTCTAAATTTTTAAAATGACTTTATTTGGCTTTTTTAATTAATCTCTGCCAGGTCTTTCATTTTTAAAAGTATTATTTTTATAAGTTAATCATAGCCATATTAAGTTTTGGCATTTGCAGGTAAATTTTCACTTTACTGACTTGCTGAAACACTTGATCAAAATATTTCAACAAAACAACCCCCTAAAATGGCTCTCAGGTTCCATCTTGTTTAGCCACGCTTATAAGACCTGCAAGCCATTTCCCTCCTCGTCAAGTAATCCTCTGTTCCACTGTCAGGGATTAACCATCTTGGCTGGAATGTATTAACATGTGCTTAAAATAGTTTTAAATAATAAAGTTTGCTAACCAGCAGTGTCTTATCAGAGGACATATCGTTAGCGATCCAGGGTCCCCTCCTGATCGGGACCTGGGGGCACCAAGTCTGAAGCCAATCACGTAGCCCTCCGTTCCCAGTCACATAGGCCCCATCCCCAATTCCTCAAACTTAGATATAAGTATCCCCGCAAAGTAGGAGGGGGTCAGCAGTCATCTTGGATCCACTCCTGTCCACTGCCTCTGGAAGCTGAATTGCTAGCATGTTTGTAAACGTGCTTTCTTTTATGTTTTAAATCCTCTCTCCTGATTCTCTTTGTTTCTGCTCTGAATGAAGGTTCATGTCTCTGCCTACATCTCAGGGGAAGTTTTTTGGACTGTCACTACCTGCTGTTGTTGTTGTTAGGTGCCATCAAGTTGTCTCTGACCTGTAGTGACCCTATGTACAACAGAACTAAACACTGCCCAGTCCTGTGCCTTCCTAACAATCCTTACAATATTTGAGTGCATCATTGCAGCCACTGTGTCAATCCATCTTGTGGAGGGCCTTCCCCTTTTCATTGACACTCCACTTTACCAAGCATTATATCCTTCTCCAGAGAATAGTCCCTTCTAACAACATGACCAAAGTAGTTGAGACAAAGTCTGGGCGTTCTCATTTCCAAGGAGCATTCTGGCTGCACTTCTTCCAGGACAGATTTGTTAGTTCTTTTAGCAGTCCATGGTCCTGCTAAACTACAACTCAAAAGCATTAACTCTTCTTTGGTCTTCCTTATTAATTGATCAGCTCTCACATGCATATGACGTGATTGAAAATACCATGGCTTGGGGTAGGCACACCTTAGTCTTCAAGGACACATCTTTGCTCTTCAGCACTTGAAAGAGGTCTTTTGCAGCAGATTTGCCCAATGCAATTTGTCATCTGATGTGTTGACTGCTGCTTTCATTGGTGTTGATTATACAACCAAGTAATATGAAGTCTTTGACAATTTAAACTTTTCTTCATTTATTATGATGCTGCCTATTGGACCAGTTATGAGGATTTTTGTTTTCTTTATATTGAGCTGTAATCCATACTGCAGACTGTCATCTTCAATCTTCATTAGTAAGTGCTTTAAGTCATCCTCACTTTCAGGAAGCAAAGTTGTGTCATTTGAGTATTGCAGGTTGTTAATGAGCCAATCCTGATGCCACAGTCTTCTTCATATAGTCCAGCTTCTTGGATTATTTGCTCAGCATACAGATTGAATAAGTATGCCGAAAGAATACAACCCTGACACACTACCTTCCTGATTTTAAACCATGCACTATCCCCTTGTTCTGGTTGAACAACAGCCTCCTGGTCTATGCACAGGTTCCTCATGAGTAAAATTAATTGTTCTGGAATTCCTGTTCTCCCCAATGTTATCCATAATTTTTTTATGATCCACACAGTGGAATGTTTTTGCATAGTCAATAAAATACAAGTAAATATCTTTCTGGTATTCTTTGCTTTCAGCCAAAATCCATCTGAAGTCAGCAATGGTATCCCTCATTCCACATCCTCTTCTGAATCCAGCTTACATTTCTGGAAGTTCCCTGCCAATATACTGCTGCAACCATTTTCAAATTATCTGATATTAAAGATATTGTTTGATAATTTCCCCATTCTGTAGGATCACCTTTCTTTAGAATATGTACAAATATGGATGTTTTACAGTCTGTTGGCCAGGTAGCTATCTTCCAAATCTCTTGGCATGGCCAAATGAGTGCCTCCAGCATGACATCCATTTGTTGAAACATCTCAATGGGTATTCCATCAATTCCTGGAGCTTTGTTTTTTGCCAATTGTTTCAGTTCAGCTTCAACTTCTTTCTTCAATGCTTTTGCTATTTGATCATATGCCACACCCTGAAATGGATGAACATTGATCAGTTCTTTCTGGTACAGTGACTCTGTGTATTCCTTCCATCTTCTTTTGATGTTTCCTGCATCATTCAAAAAGGAAATACCTGCATCATAATATTGCCCATAGGATCTTTCAATATTGCAACTTGAGGCTTAATTTTTTTTTTTTTTTTTTTCACTTCTTTCAGCTTGAGAAATACCAAACATGTTCTTCCCTTTTGGTTTTCTAACACCAGGTCTTTGCACTTTTCATTATAATAATGGACTTTGTCTTCTTGAGCTGCTCTTTGAGATCTGTTCAGCTCTCTTATCTTGTCATTTCTTCCATTTCCTTTAGCTACTATCTCTACTCAAGGGCAATTTTCAGAGTCTCTTCTGACAGCCATTTTGCTCTTTTTTTCCTTTTTTATCTTTTTAATGACCTTTTGCTTTCTTCATGGATGATGTTCTTGATGTCATCCCACAATTCCTCTGGTTTTCAGTCATTGGTGTTCAATGCATCAAATGTATTCTTTAGATGGTCTCTAAATTCAGGTGAATTATAACCAAGGTCATATTTTGGCTCTCGTGGACTTGTTTTTATTGTCTTCAGCTTTAACTTGAACTTGGATTTGAGCGGTTAATGGTCTCTTCCACAATCAGCTCCTGGCCTTGTTTTGGCTGAAGATATTGAGCTTCTCTCTCTATCGCCTCTTGTCATAGATGTAGACAATCTGATTCTTGTGTACTCCACCTGGAGAAGTCTATGTGTATGGCCATGATTTGTGTCATTGAAAAAATGTATTTCCAATGAGTAAGTCATTGGTCATGCAAAACTCTATTATGAAATCTCTAGTGCTATTTCTATCACCAAGGCCATCCATATTTTCCAACTACTAGTGATTCTTCTTTGTTTCCAACTTTTGCATTCCAGTCACCAGTGATAATGAACACATCTTGATTGCATGTTCCATCTATTTCAGACTGTATAAGTTGGCAAAAATCTTCAACTTCATTATCTTTGGCTTTGGTGATTGGTGCATAAATTTGAATAATAGTAGTATTAACTGGTCTTCCTTGTAGGCATATGGATATTATCTTATCACTGACAGCATTGTACTTTAGGATAGATCTCGAAATATTCTTTGTATTGATGAAAGCCATGCCATTCCTCTTTAATTTGCCATTTCCAGCTTAGTAGATCATATAGTTTCTGATTCAAAATGGCCAAAAGCAGTCCATTTCAGCTCAGTAATGCCTAGGATATTGATCTTTATGCATTCTATTTCATTTCTGACAACTTCCAATTTTCCTAGGTTCATACTTTGTACATTCCATGTTCTGATTATTAATGGATGTTTGCAGCTGTTTCTTCTCATTTTAAGTCATGCCACATCAGCAATTGGAGGTCCCAAAAGCTTTACTCTATCCACAATCTATATATTTTACAACCCTTAACTGAATGGCTTTCCTCTGTTTTTGGTCATTTAAGAGATCTCATGCCTTAGGCCAGCTGGACTTTAGGTTGTCTTGCAAAAATGTCAATCATTAAGAGACATCCATTTCATTAATATTTATCACAGGTGAAAGATCTTTGATAAACTATATTCTCCAGGTCTGCATTGTTTAACATCAGTTAAAGAACTCATTAGAACTCCTCTGGAATAGCCTGAACCTTGCCCTCCTTACCAATCTGTATGCAGTTTAACTGGAAAATGTTAAAACTTAGATATGTTTGACATAGCTTAAGGGAACTAAAACACTTGTTTGGACTTGCCAATTGTCTAGAAACTTAAAACTAAAGCTGAAAGCCCTAGAAGCAGAAGTAGATGATAGCTTTCCCAAGGTCACAGAACAAGACCTCTCACCTATTCTGTTGAATATAATCTCCTGAGGTCATTGGACTTTGTTTAAATTTTTATTGCTTTTGAGGTTGTTGTACCTTGGCAGCTTAGATTTGTTGACTGGTAGAAATTTTCCACATAGACTATTGATATATTTGCTGTCTGTTTTCCTAAACATTGTTTTTGTCTTACATGCTTTTAAGGTGCATAGACTAATAACTTTCCTTTAGTGGATAAATCTTATTGGAATTATTGTTTTAGACCAGACCCTTACTGTTTTTGAGGTACTTTTGTTCTATCACTTACGTTTCATTAATTTATATTGGTAAACTTTTCCATGTGTTTGTTCTATCCAAAAACCTTTCCTTTATGTTTTTATCATTAGTATTTTAATCTATACTATTGATTGGATTAATGATACTTGTTGTAATTGTTATTATTATTAGAATTATTAAATTGTGTATTAAGGTTACTTCTAATGTAATTTCTCAGAAAGTTAATATGCTGCTCATGAAGTGAATCATGTATATAGACAAGATGTATTCTATGGAAGGACTCGCTCTCACTTCAAAGCTTGTAGTGTAACCACAGGCCAAATAGTTCTTCTAATGTAGCTCTGCTCCATGCTTACCTTCATAAGATGATCACTGAAAATGGGGTGCTACAGTAAAGCACAGTGAAAAAATTAAAAATGATGTTCAGCTATCAAAAAGGGTAGTGTTTGGGGCCTTAAAAGCTTGTCCTAAAACAAAGCCATCTAAAGGAGCCATTACCAGTCCATACAGAAGAAAGCACATCAACCTAAATGTGATCAAATAATTTTAAATAAAATCCATGATCAAGAGAAGGGAATGTATGGAAGCTTAAATTCTAAAACACTTGGTATGTGGAAGGTTGTGGTCTATAGTGGGAGCCCTAAATTTGTTTTGAGTCTTGACATAAGTTCAGATGCCACTTGAGTTATTCATTTCACTTCCTTACTGTTTGCTGGCCATTAAGCCAACAATGTCACTGCTTAGACAAGGACAGGGCAAGCCCAGGGAGGGGCAGTTTGCCTTTAGGAAGAACACAGTTGAAAGTAAATTATGCAGAAAGATACTCACACAAAGAAATAGGGAACTTGCCTGGACATTTACTGAAATTGGCTAATTGAATACATGTTTTTTAATTTAAGTTAAAGGCTGGGGTCCTGTTACTATGATTCAGGGTGACATGATCCTGAGTCATACCCTGACTACCACATAGCTAGGAAATTAAAACCCAAGAGCCAATCCTGTAACTATTTTAACCTTTTATGTACGTCTTCCAATTGTGGTACATTCCCTGCTTCCATAGTACCACTGTAGTGACAGTGATGAATTGTCCTGTCACCAGTCATGATCTTGTGATAATTTCCCTTATTCTCTGTCTTACATAATGAACACCATGACTGTGATTCAGCTGATTTCATTGGTCTCTGTACTGGGTGCAAGCTGATGGTTTCCTTTATCTGGATGATTATTTTTGTCTTTGTCTTGTTTAAGGCTTAATAAAAGTGTCTCTGTAGAACATAACTGAGTCTGAGGTCTTTTTCCCTAGCACATATCCAATGCCTTTTTCTCTTCCAGGATCCAATCCAAGATGCTACATTACATTTAGTTCTCATGATTGTGACAGTTTTCAGACTTTCCTTGTTTTTGATGACTTTGTCAGTTTAGAGGAGTTCTGTCAATTTGTAGAATGTCCTTTCACTTGGATTTGATGTTTTCCTCATGATTATTCTGGGATTTTGAGGAGGAAGATCACAGAAGTAAAATGTCATTTTTATCACATCAATCTTACTACTCAAAGTGTGATCATGAGACCTGGAAGCAGATTAGACAAATAGAATCTTAGGCCTTACCCCAGATCTAATGAATCAGAATGTATATTTAAATAAGATTTCCAGATGATTCACATGAACATTAAAATTTGAGAAGCACTCATCTACCATTTCTGTTGGCTCTGTTAAGTAAAAAAAAAAAGTACCAATGAGCTTAAGGCCAAACCAGTACATTTTTGTTCCCACTCTGATTTGCATGCTAACCAAGAGATAATCTATTTTTTCCTAATTCTGTTTAAGTCTGTTGTACTTACATTATAGTTGTAATATTATTAAACTCTTATAAATACATATATATACACACTTAATTTGTAAACTATTGAAATATAAATATGAAAAGGAAGAATTTTTATATTACAAAAATTAAATGAAATGTTTTAGAAAAAGTTGATAGCTCCGAGTGGCTGAAGAACACACTGTTTTTTAAAATTCCCTTTGCCAAGACATACCTGACCACCCAGCCAGTCTACCTGTATATCTACCCATTTATTCAAAAAGCAAAACCCACTGCCATTGAGTCAATCTGACTCATAGCAGCTCCCACTGGGTTTCCAAGATGATGATAAATCTTTATGGAGGTAGATTGACCCATCTTCCTTCTATGGAGCAGCTGGTGGGTTTGAACCTCCAACCTTCTGGTTAGCTGCCAAATGCCTTAGGCACTGTGCCACCAGAATTCTTTTTACTCATAGATTAGTGTTTGTTATTACTGATAATGCAGTATTGTATAAGTAAAAGTGTTTATCTTTGTTGGCTGTACATTTTGTGCATGTACTCTTTAATTAGATGGCAGTAAGACAGTTGCCTCAATTGCTTCATATGCATGGGAAAGCTGGACAATGAATAAGGCCAAAGAATTGATGCATTTGAATAACAGTGTTGGTGAAGAATATTGATATGCCAAGGACAGCCAGAAGAACAAATAAATTTATCTTGGCAGAATTATAACCAGAATGGTCCTTAGAAGTGAGAATGGTAAGTATTCATCTCATACACTTTGGACATGTTATTAGAAGGGACCAGAGAAGGATGTGATGTTTTCTAAAGTAAAGGGTCAGCAAAAAAGAGGAAGATCCTCAACCAGATGGCTTCACAAAGTGATTCCAACAGTGGGCTCAAATATAGCAATGATTGTGAGGATAGAGAGCACAGGACCAGGCAGTGTTTTGTTCTATTGTACATAGGGTCACTGCGAGTCAGAACTGTTGATGTCACTTAACAACAACACCAAGACAACAGTAAAATCTGAAGAAAAAAAAAAAAGAAAAAAAACCCACAGGATTAGAAAGATTCCTCTTCAGACTGCTTGAAGAATATCTGTTACACAAAAATATCTATATTGAAAATTGTACGCAACACATTGTTAGTTTTAATCATATAACCATGACTATAATGAACCACAATCAAGCAGTCTATACTAAATAAAAATGTTCTACATCAAAACATTGTTGAGTGAGCATTGATTTGTGTATTTTAAATTAAAATGTTTAAGGAGCTCTGGTAGTGTAGTGCCTAAGGCACTTGACTGCTAACCAGAAGGCTGGCAGTTCAAACCCACCAGCCACTCCTTGGGAGGAAGATGGAACAATCTACTTCCATAGTGATACTGCCTCGGAAACCCAAGGAGGGGTCGCTATGAGTTGGGTCCAACTCCACGGCAAATAACAACAACAACAACAACAAGGTATAAAGACAGAAAAAGTCTATGGAGCAGTTCTACATAGTAACACGTGAAGTAATTAAGAGTCAGAATCAACTTGACAGCAATCAGGTTGATTGTTATCCTAGTCCTTAGATATACAGAAAAGGTCCTTCCTTTCAATGAGCTTTCATTTTAATGAGAGAAGACACACAATAAATAAATTAATAAAATATGTAAATAAGGTAGGAAGGGAACGATATGTATGGGAAGTGTTCAGTAAATGCTTGAAAATAAAATGCAAAATAAAAATCAATTGGTCTCATTTTGAGAAGAGAGGCTGTATGAACCCTAATTCCAGCCACAGTTCAGCACACTCATTTGATGGTAATGCCTTTCAATACATATTCCTGGCATAAACCTTTTAAAAATAAACTGAAGGAACAAAACAAACTGCATTCCAAGTGGATCCAGACAGTGACAAACAAGAAAAATAGAAGATTGTCAGAAGTTATATGCAGATAATGAAATGTGAAGATTTGATAGAGTAATACTGTATAGCTTTTCTAGAGATGATGGTTATGAAAGGCCTTCCTTGGAAGAGATTTTCAAATTGAGAGGGCCTCTGAAAGACTCTGTCCTCAAGTACCATTTAATACGAATGACTGAAGTATAGTCACGATGCCTATGCTCCAGTAAAGAGCCCTGCTGGATTAATATTTTCTAATAAAGTATTTATCTGGTTTTCATGTGCAATTATTCAACATAATGCATTTATATTTGTACTGTGCATTGTAGCAAATGTTGTAATTTTAAATTATAGTATCTAGCAATAGCAGTAAGAATGTTATTCTATCAACCCCATAGGTAGCACTTAAAATGCATGAGGCATTGTTTTAAATGGTTTACACATAAGAACTCATTTAATGTTCACTAACCCCATGAGGTTGTTGTTGTTGTTCTTAGGTACCGTTGAGTCAGCTTTGACTCATAGCAACCCTATGTGCAACAGAACAAAACACCACCCTTTCCTGCATCACCCTCACAATCCTTGCTATACCAATTCTATGAGGTAGGTGTCATTATTTTCCTCAGTTTATACATAAGAAACCACCATCTGTCTGCCAATTTGTCATATGGTGGTGGCTTGCATGTTGCTATGATGCTAGAAGCAGTATTTCAAATGCCGGTTGGGTCATCCATGGTGGGTAGGTTTCAATGGAGCTTCCAGACTAAGAGAGACTTAGGGACAAAGGTCTGACAATCTACTTTGGAAAAATCAGTCTTGAAACCTCTATGTATAAAACCAGATTATTTTCCAATATAATGCTAGAAAATGAGCCCCCTAGGTTGGAAAACACTCAAAATACATATTGGTTGCAAAATGGACTCAAACATGCAAAAACAAACAAATAAATAAAACTAACCAGAAACTAAGTGGCCAACAGAGATAAAGTGTGTGTGGCATCACCACAGACAACAACAAAAGCATGGTTTTTGTGTTTCATCCTAATGACTGGTACTGATGGACAAGGGAGCGATATGTGCCTATTCAGAACTGAATCATCTTTTGTCAAGACAGTAAAGAAAGCACTGGTGCAGCCAGGAGTTACTCTAGGCAGACGTCATTTGGGTTCTTTAATTTAATAGGGTGCAAATAGATCCTAAAATTAAAAACCCAGTCCTCTGTTTATTTCTTCTGTTTGGGAAGCAGTCAATAAACTTCACAAAACACGAGCTCTGTGCTATGGTTCCAATGTCAGCTGCCCTCGTGGCCAACTTTTGCTTGCTATGAAAGGATTCCATTGAATTTCACCAACCAAAGACACAGAAGACTGACTATCCAGGAACCCCACTTTATTTTCAGTATGGCTTCTTTCTGTTTCTGTATTTAAAAACAAAAAGTCTTTCTTAGCCCTGGTTTTCCAATTTAATCAGGTTTTCATTTTTACTAACAATAATATATTTATATAGTGTTTCATCCCAAAGGAAGCCCTGACTCCTTATATGAACATATACCTACAGTCTTTTCTTCTTCTCCTTACCTTCCCATCCCCCAATCCTTATGCACACAAATCACATCATTCCTGAAATATGACCTCCCCGGTGGGGAGTATGCTCAATGCTGAAACAGCACATAACATTGAATAATATGACTGACTTCATATGGGCTGCTGAAAGATCAGAGGCCAATGGGAAAACAAAGTTTATTTATTTATTTATTAAAGAAAGAAATTAAACACCTATTGGAAAGAGAACAAGCCCAGAAGTGAATAAGAAATGTACATTCCCCAGTTAAGGGAAACTTATCCGTTAAGATTTAAAAGAAAATTATTAGCTAAATGTTGGGGGAAAAAACAAAAAAAGAAGAAGAAGGAAAAATCACCTTATTAATTGGCAGAAATTGTATAATATCTATACTTTTAAAATTGTGGCAGGAAATACAAAATGGGGAAAATATGTTTAATTACAATTATTTCCTGAAAGCTTAGATTAAGTAGATGGATATATGCCCTATGGCTAACATAGCAGTTTTATCAGATTCTGATTAGATACTAAAATATGAAGGAGAACAATTTGTAAGTAAGGAGCCCTGGTGGCTCAACAGTTAGCACTCAACCGCTGACTGAAAGTTGTTGGTTCGAATCCAACCAAATGCTCCATAGGAGAAAAAACCTGGTGGTCTGCTCTCATAAAAATTATAGCTTAGAAAATGTGGCAATTCTACTCTGACACATGGGATTGCTATTAATTGAAATCAACTCAATGGCACCTTTCTACCACAGCAAGGTGTAAGATACCAAAACCCAAAACAAAGCCATTGCTCTCAAGTCCATTCCAACTCATGGCAACCCCATGTGTGTCACAACGTAGTGTGATACATACTTAACTATAATATATATAGAAGCAGATTCCCCAGCCTTTCTTCTATGGCTCTGCTGGATGGGTTTGAACCATCAAACTAGATTAGTAGGGAGCATAAACCATTTGTACCACCCAAGGATCTCTAATCAGTATAACAGAGATTAAGAAAGAGATGAAGAAAATTCAACAAAACAAAATTTAATGGTAATAGGGAATTACACTGGAATTCTCATTATAACACTGACTTTCGGTTCTGGCATCAGTTTGGAACAGCAAAGAGAGACCAGGAAATGAGCGAGCAGTTTGGAACAACCATGGGAGACAAACTCATCTGTCATTTTATTGTAATGTCATGGCTTGAGTGCTGCTGTGAGACTGGAGGCTATGCCACTGATGTTTCAAATGCAAGTAGGGTTACCCACAGTAGACAGGTTTCAGCAGAGCTTCCAGAATAAGGCAGACATGGAAGAAGGAAGAGGCCATCCACTTAAAGAATTGGCTAGTGAAAACCTTATGAATAACAGTGAAACACTGTCTGATATATTACTAGAAAACTATGTGAATAGCCCTGCCACATTGTTGGAAATAGTGCCAGAAGATGATCCCCTCAGGTTGTAGGGCACTCAAGATAGGGGAAGAGCTGCCTCCTCTGAGTAGAGCTGACTTTAATGATGTGGATATAGTAAAGCTTCTGAGACTTTCAACTGCTGATGTGGCATGACTCAAAAATGAGAAGAAATAGCAGCAAATATCCATTAATAATCAGAACATGGAATGTATGATATATGAACCTAGTAAAACTGGAAGCTGTCAAAAGTGAAATGGAATGCATAAAGATCAATGTCCTAGGCATTACTGAGCTGAAATGGGCTGGTTTTGGAAATTTTGAAACAGACAACCATATGATCTACTATGCCAAGAATGACAAATTGAAGAGGAATGGCTTGGCATTCATCATCACAAAGAATGTGTAATAATATATCCTGAAGTACAATGCAGTCAGTGATAAGATAATATCCATGTGTCTACAAGAAAGACCAGTTAATACAACCATTATTCAAATTTACACACCAACCACCAAAGCCAAAAATGACAAAGTTGAAGGTTTTTACTAACTTCTACAGTCTGAAATTGACCGGACATGCAATCAAGATGTGCTGATTATCCCTGGTGATTGGAATGCAAAAGTTGGAAACAAAGAAGAATCACTGGTAGTTGGAAAATATGGTCTTGGGGATAGAAATAACATTAGAGATTTCATGATAAAATTTTGCAAGGCCACAGACTTATTCATTGCACATGCCTTTTTTCAACAACACAAATGGCAGATATACACATGGACTTTACTAGGTGGAGTGCACAAGAATCAGATTGACTGCATCTGTGGCAAGAGGCTATGGAGAAGCTCAATATCTTCAGCCAAAACAAGGCCAGGATCTGATTGTGGAATAGATCATCAACTGCTCATATACAAGTTGAAGTTGAAGTTGAAGACAATTAAAGGAAGTGCACGAGAGCCAAAATATGACCTTGGTTATATCCACCCTGAATTTAGAAACCATTTGAAGAATACATTTGATGATTTGAATGCCAATGACTGAAAACAAGAGGAATTGTGGGATGACATCATGAACATCATTCATGAAGAAAGCAAAAGGTCATTAAAAAGACAGGAAAGGAAGAAAAGACCAAAATGGCTGTCAGAAGAGACTCTGAAAATTGCCCTTCAATGGATAGTAGCTAACGGAAATGGAAGAAATGACTAGATAAAAGAGCTGAGCAGAATATTTCAAAGAGCAGCTTGAGAAGACAACGTCCATTATTATAATGAAATGTGCAAAGACCTGGAGTTAGAAAACGAAAAAGGAAGAACATGCTCGGGATTTCTCAAGCTGAAAGAACTGAGTAAAAAATTTAAGCCTCATGTTGTGATGTTGAAAGATTCTATGGCAATATATTGAATGATGCAGGAAACATCAAAAGAAGGTGGAAGGAATAGATAGAGTCACTATACCAGAAAGAATTGGTCAGTGTTCATCCATTTCAGGAGGAGGCATATGATCAAGAAGCAATGGTTTTGAAGGAAGTCATCAAAGCTGCACTGAAGAACTGGCAAAAAACAAGGCTCCAGGAATTGTTGGAGTACCCATTGAGATGTTTCAACAAATGGATACCTCGCTGGAGACACACTCGGCTATGCCAAGAGATTTGGAAGACAGCTAGCTATCTGACCAACTGACTGGAAGAGATCCATATTTGTACCCATTCCAAAGAAAGGTGATCTCACAGAATGTGGAAATTATCAAACAATATCATTAATATCGCACACAAGTAAAACCTTACTAAAGATAATTCAAATATGGTTGCAGCAGTATACTGACAGAGAACTTCCAGAAGTGCAAGCTGGATTCAGAAGAGGACATGGAACAAGGGATACCATTGCTGATATCAGATGGATCTTGGCTGAGAGCAAAGAATACCAGAAAGATATTTTCTTGTGTTTTATTGACTATGCAAAAGCATTTGACTGTGTGGATCATAACAATTATGGATAACATTGAGGAGAATAGGAATTCCAGAACACCTAATTATACTCACGAGGAACCTCATGAGTACATAGACTAAAAGGCTGTCACTGGAACAGAACAGGGATATATTGCATGGAATATTGCATGGAATATTGTATGGAATCAGGAAAGGAGTGGGTCAAGGTTTATCCTTTTGTCATACTTATTCACTCTGTATGCTGAGCAAATAATTCAAGAAGCTAGACTATATGAAGTGGACTTGAATTAGTGGCCTGCCATGTGGTTTGATAACTTTGGGACTGTGCCATTTTACTTGTTAACCTTGGGTTTCTCACCCTCAGCAGCCAGCAGCTGCCTGAACAAAGAGACACCTCCAGCTCCAATGGGCTGGGACCAAGAGGCAGAGCTGAAGCCAAGTTTGAGGGGCTTTCACCCAGCCCCTAGAGCTTGGAATTTTGAACTTGGAGCTTTATTCTCCTGAGTTGTTAGAGAATAAATCCCTGTTGTTAAAGCCACCCATCTGTGTCTTTAAGAACAGCACTAGGTAACAAAAACACTTATCCTGCATGTCATTTAAAAAGAAAAACAATCTTTTCTGATATGCAATTAGATCACAATAATTCTATATTTGGTACTCCCTTTCCATAGTCTGCTATTAGCAAGTTGCTCAAAGGGAGAAAAGACCAGTCAATCTGCTCCATAAAGATTGAAAAATAAAACTCACTGCCATTGAATACATTATGACTGGCCTCATCTTACTTCCACTAGTGGCTAGTCAGTTTGAACTGCTGACCTTCTGGTTAGCAGCCAAATGCCTTATCTACCACTATTCACTATCAAACAACCAAACCCACTGCCATCGAGTTGGATCTGACTCATAGCGACCCTTTCTAGGGTTTCTGAGGCAGTATCACTACGGAAGTAGGTTGCCAAACTTCCTTCTGAGGAGTGGCTGGTGGGTTTGAACTACCAGCCTACATGACCTAAGAAATCCTGGGGGAGTGGAGGTCCGTTCTATTCTGTCCTGTGAGGTAGCTATGAGTAGGAATCAACTCAATAGCAAACAATAATACCAACATTTATTTTTTATGGCCTCAGCTAAACTTTTTATATTAGCATTTTAACATTGAACAGAATGTTGCCAACCACAGGCCTCTTATTTCTTTATATATGAATGAGATAGAGATCATTAAATTCAGCTTCCTTATATTACATATAATAAGGTCCAGAGAAGACAAACAGCTTTTCCAAGTTAACACACAAGTTAGGGAAATAGAGTAAAGACAAAACCTAACCCTTCTGTCTTCTTATTCTGGGCTCTGTACTATACACACTTCATGTGCCCCATCAACTTTTAATTTTGTTAGATATTTGTTCAGAATGAACACAAAGGAGGACCTAATAAATCCCTACATAGATGTGGTATTGTTTATTAAGTATCAAATGTGATATACACATATGCATGTGTTTATATAAAAATACTCTGGATATAACGAATCATCTCACATTTATGATAAATGTATTTTTTCCTCCCCCTCTTTAGACTCTTCTATGTATATATATATATTTTTCTATCACAGAACCATTATTCCTTTTTTGTTAAAAAAATTAAATATCTCTTCTTTTCTGTGATACATGTGGAATAACTAATAGCAGCATTAAAGCTTATTTACTGATGAAATAATTAATTTATTTTTAGGAATTCTATTTGCTGTGAATATTTTCAAAATCTGTGTGTTCTTGGCTTTGGGTCATGTAGGAACCTTAAATGTAAGCCAACACAAATAGGAAAAATAATCAATTTCCCTAGCCCAGGAGGAGACTCACATGGTGGAGGGTTGACTCCCATGGAATTGGCAAAAAGTCCAAATTGTAATATGCATGGGACCATGGCACACTCAAGTTTGAACAGGGCTGAGACTGACAGTCACTGGTTCCTATTTTTGTTTAGGGCACCAGGAGTTCTGAGCTGTGGTGATACTCATAGTCAAACAGAGCAGTCTTGCCTCTAGGCAAGTTTCTCTGGGTTAAAGCAGGACAAACCCAGTGCCTTAAAAAAAGGTAATCAGTAGGATGCATCTTCAAAAAGGAAAGAGGGTAGTAAGAGTGAAATGATGGAGAGTATGAAGATAATTAGCATTGCTGCCCCTCTCCATCCCTCTACCATGGAAAACCACAGATTTAAGGCAGGCCTCCAACCCCAGAGGGTAGAGGAGTCCAAAGTTTGGAAAACACTGAAAGAGGTGGGACAAGGCTAAGGGGAGAACAGGTTTTGGAGGACTGCAAAAATGGAAGGAAAAACGCAGGCCAGGAAGCCAAACTGACCCTGCCAGGTGGTAGAATTCAGCAGCCAGACCTCACCTGTTGTTGAGTAGGCATGCCATTTTGTATTGGCACACAGGGCTATTTTGGTTCATGTCTTGATCTGAACTTTACCTATAGGTTGAAGAACTTCAGTTCTTTAAGTCTGACAAAGATGTGAAAATAGAAACCTAAAGATACAAAGTGACTGTTGTTTATGAAGTTCAAAAGTAGATTAACCAGTGACTAAACCAATACTTTTTTTCACTGCATGTAAAAATAAAACACTTGAACCGCAAGAGCTTTCTTAAAGCTGCCTTTTATGAAATTCATGTTGCATACATCTTCATAGAATGTTCTATATATAGTGAAGTATGAAAGTTACCCAAAGAACATGCCTCTAGACAATGTTACTTCCATATAAAGAGCTAAGGGAAAAAGATAGTAAAATTATTCTTTAACCCAGAAAAAAAAAGACCTTTCAATATAGAAGACTGTTAAAGCAAAATCATATTGGATAAGGCATTACAGGCAAGATTAAAATAGTTAACTTTGTACTATCACAGCATACAATAGCATCAGGATTGGAGGAAGAATCATTAACACCTGTGATATGCTGATGACACAACTTTGCTTGCTGAAAGTGAGGATGACTTGAGGCACTTATTGAGGAAGATTGAAGAATACAGTCTGCAGTATGGATTACATCTCAATATAAAGAAAACAAAAATCCTCACAACTGGACCAATAAGCAGCATCACGATAAATGGAGAAAAGATTGAGGTTGCCAAATAATTCACATTGCTTGGTTCTACAATCGACACCAATGGAAGCAGCATTGTATTAGATTACATACAGCACTGGGCAAGTCGGTTGCAAAGAAACTCTTTCAAGTGCTGAGGAGCAAGGATGTCTCCTTGAGGACTAAGATGCACCTGACACAAGCCGTGATATTTTCAACCACCTCATACGCATGTGAAAGCTGGACAATGAATGAGGAAGACCAAAGAAGAGTTGATGCTTTTGAGTTGTGTGCTGGCGAAGAATACTGAAAGTACCGTGGACTGCTAAAAGAACTAACAGATCTGTCCTGGAGATATAGCCGAAATGCTCCTTGGAAGGGAAAATGGCCAGACCTAGTCTCACCTACTTTGGCAGCAAAGAATAGTGAAATACAGTATCAAATTTGAAATCAGAACATCCATGTAAATTTATCACATTTTCCATGTGAGGTCTTAAACAGAGTATTTATCTCTTTCATTCTCAATTTCCTCATCTCTAAAATGGCAAAACCAAACCAAACTCACTGCTGTGGAGTGAGATTCAATTCATAGTGACCCCTCCTTGGGTTTCCTAGGCGGTATCACTTCGGAAGTAGATTGCCCAACCTTCATTTCAAGGAGTGGCTAGTGGATTTGAACAGCCAGTCTTCTGGTTAGCAGTCAAATGCTTTAGGCACTACGTCACCAGAGCTCCCTCTCTAAAATGGTAATAATAATAATAATAATCATAGTGATGAGTTTGGGAATCAAATGAGGCATCATATATGAGATAACTTTGTTTTGTTTACTATTCATTTTAATGCAGGCTTATTGAATTAGATGATTTTTTTGTTTTGTTTTGTTTTGTTTCCGAGTAAAAGAAAAACACTCACTCTAAATGAAGCTCTGGTAGCGTAGTGCCTAAGGCACTATTTCATTGCTAACCAGAAGACTGGTGGTTCAAACCCACCAGCCACTCCTCGGAAAGAAGGTTGGAAAATCTACTTCCGTAGTGATATTGCCTCGGAAACCCAAGGAGGGATCGCTAGGAGTTGGATCCAACTCGATGGCAGTGAGTTTTTTTGTTTTTTTTTTCCACTAGTGAAGGCATAAGTGCAGATAAGAAAAAAAAAAAAAAAAAGAGGGCAGGGGGAGGAGAGTAGAACACAGTAATGAATCTGAGGACCTCTAAATGTGATCATTATTTATGAAGAGTAAATCTAGCACAGAGACAAAGATAAAGCCTCCAGAAAAGTAGAGGGAAATGACAAAAAAGGAAGAGAATATTTCAAGAAAGAAGGGTAATATCTAAAACTAAGATGACAAGTAAAAGGAAGACTGAAAAACTCTTCATGGCATTTAGGTACTTGTAGATAACTGAATATCAACAGTTGCATGTGTTGGTTCATTGATAGGAATTAGAATAGTTTAAGGAATGTGACAGCTCTCTTCCCACTTCTCCTGGTGGTTATCTTTTCCTTGTGTCCCTTTCTATTCATTCCTGCTCTCTGAGCCTTTTCTTCCTGTGCAAATGCTGCCCTTATGATCTCTGATGGTTGGCTGAAACAGGTATTTTTATACACTATTTTTAGGGTACAAACAGATCCAATATTTTTGGAAAATTTATTATATGCATGAAGGAGCTCTGGTGGCGTAGTGCCTAAGGCATTTGACTGCTAACCAGAAAGCTGGTGGTTCAAACTCACCAGCCACTCTTCGAAAGGAGGACTGAGCAATCTACTTTCATAGTAATACTGCCTTGGAAACCCAAGGAGAGGACACTATGAGGCGGATCCAACTCCAAAGCACTGAGGTTTGGTTTTTTTGGTTTTATATGCACAAATATTCTTCTTTGACCCAGTGACTCTACACAAATGAATTTATATTAAGGTAATCATGCAAAATAGAATTAAAAAGTTCATGCCACCAAACATAATGCACATGCACACATATACAGGCATATTCCACAATTCGGAAACAACTCATTTGTTTTCTCTTCATCTCTATGTCTTATCATTGAATACGTGTTATACACTATGTACTTTGTATATATTTTGTAATTTCAGAAAACAATTCTACAAAGAGCAAATTTTTCCCCTTCCATTTTTGCAATAAAGAAACCAACCAGTATTTATTTGAGGAATACTTGTTCAGTACTAGTATATGCCATAATATTCATAAGCATTCTGTTACAGTAATTAACCAGAGAGATTAAAATCTTGTCCTCAAGTAAATTGCATTCTCAAGGGGAAAGACAGCACACAAAATAAAATAAATATAGTACGTCATGCTCTTTATGAAAACTGAGGCTCAGGGAGGTTATGTACCATGTGAAGATTCAAATCTCTAATGATCTGATTTTAAAATTAGCATGTTTTTTTCAATCAGATTTGTGAAATTTCGACCATTTTTCAGTTCTCTCCCTTGTAAAACTCACCTTGGAGTATAAACCCAATCCACAGCTATTACAGGATTGATTGTTTAAAATAAGTTTTTTGGAGATTTGCAGGGGAGCTCATTTTATCTGTTTTCTCTCTCATAAATAAAAATAAATTATGTTTGTCAAGGTGTAAAATTGAACATTGAACTTAAGGCCTCAGCCCAGGGGTAGGCATGCCAACCTTTGGAAAGATTGCTCTGAAATTAAATAGAACAGTTCTCTAATAGAGTTGTAGAGTTGCAACCTAATGAGAACATTTATATAAGCTTTTGGCATGAACTCAGGGCTCACTGGAAATCTACTGTATTCAGTTTTTGCTTTTAATACACACTAATAATTCAGAATCCCACTAGGAGAGATTAAGAATTTTGTGTAAAATAAATAGGTTGGCATTCATTTCCCTGGATTCATTCCTGATTGTCACAGCTAACAAATTATTGATCCCAAGAATTATTTATCAAAAGTAAAGTTGGCAGAAAAAAAAAAAATAAAAATACACCATCATTCAAAATTTAATGATGTAAACAGCCATTTGCTCCAGCTTCACTAGGCTAACTTGCCAGTCTATGACCTGAGCCAATCATAATAAGCAGAGCTGACCTCATGCCAAAATGTTGGAGTATAAAGTGCAACTACTACAAGGTTCCATTCTATAATTTCATATTAGGTAGCTCTACTCTTTCTTCCATGTAAATAAATGAATTTTTCACATATGAGGTATATTAAATTCAGTGATTGAATTGTATAAGCACTCTGCTTAGATTGCATAACTGTTTTTGTCCTGAATATAGACAAGTTAAAGTCACGAGTGCTCTTTTGAAAGATTGTGATTAAATTTTTCACCTAAAAATGTTTACATGACAACAATATTGGCATTGTTGTTGTTGTTAACTGCTGTTGAATTGGCCATGACTCATGGTGATCCTTGTGTGCAGGATAGAACGGCTCCAAAAGTTTTTTATTTTTTGTTTTTTCACTGTGATCTGTAAGGAAGCAGTTTGCATGGCTTTTTCTTCTGTAGTGTTGCTGAGGAGGTTCAAACTGCCAACTATTTGGATAGCAGCCAATTGCAAACACTTGTACCGCCTATGCTCCTTACAATATTGGCAATACCTTTTCAAAATTTCATAAGAAAAAGCTTCTTTCCACATTCACCAATGTAACTATAGCCACATGTAAAGAGGATGAATTCATTACCAATAGCTGTTTTTTATTAACATTTAACCAGCACTTGTCTGTCAGTGTGTCATACTGTGTGAGCTTCCACATTGCTGTGAGACTGGAGGCGATGTCACTGGTGTTTTGAATACCAGTAGGGTCACCCATGGTGGACAGGTTTCAACAGAGATTCCAGACTAAGATAGACTTGAAAGAAGGATGGGGCCATCTACTTCTCAAAAATTGACCAGTGAAAACTTTACGAATAACACTGGGACACTATCACTGGAAAACTTCATAAAGATCCATGAAACATTGTCTGATATAGTGCCAGAAGACGAGCCACTCAGGTTGAAAGGCACTCAAAATGTGACTGGGGAGGAGCTGCCTCCTCAAAGTAGACTAGACCTTAGACATTGATGGAGTAAAGCTTTTGGAAACTTCATTTGCTGATGGGACACCACTAAAAATGGTGGAAATATCCTTTAATAATTGGAATGTGAAATGTATAGAGCATGAATCTAGGAAAATTGGAAGTGTAAAAAATGAAATGAAACATATCTAGGCATTAGAGAGGTAAAAAGGACTGGTTTTGGGCATTTTGAATCAGACAATCATATGGTCTACTTTGCCAGGAATAACAAATTGAAGAGGAATGGCATCACATTCATTGTCAAAAAGAATGTTTCAAGATCTATCTTGAAGTGCAATGCTGCTGGTGTAGGACAATATCTGGTACACCTATAAGGAAGACTGGCTAAGACTGGCTAATACTATTATTATTCAAATTTACGTACCAACCGCTAAAGCCAAAGATGAAGAAATAGAACATTTTTACAAACTTCTGCAGGCTGAAATTGACCAAATATGCAATCAAAATGTATTGATTATTATGGGTGATTAAAGTGCAAAAACTGGAAACAAAGAAGCATTGGTGGTTGGCAAATATGGCCTTTGTGATAGAAATGATGCAGGAAGTCATATGATAGAATTTTGCAAGATTAATGACTTATCCATAGCAAATACCTTTTGTCAACAACATAAACAGTGATTATACACATGAACCTTGCCAGATAGAATACATAGGAATCAGATCGACTGCATCTCTCAGAAGAGATGATGGAGAAGCTCAATATCTTCAGTTAAAACAAGGTCAGGATCTGACTGTGGAACACACCATTAATTGTTCACATGCAAGTTCAAGTTGAAGCTGAAGACAATTAAAACAAGTCCAAGAGAACAAAAGTATGATCTTGACTATATGCCACCTGAAATTAGGGACCATTTGAAGAATAGATTTGATTCACTGAACACAAGTGACCAAAGTCCAGACGAATTGTGGGATGACATAAAGAACAGGATACATGAAGGAAGCAAAAGGTCATTAAAAAGACAGGAAAAGAAGTAAATACCAAAAGGATATCAGAAGAGGCTCTGAAACTTGTTCTTGAGTGTATAGTAGCTATGGTGGAAGAAATGATGATATAGAAGAGCTGAACACGAACTTTCAAAAGGAAACTTAAGACAAAGGGAAGTATTATCATGAAATGTACAAAGACCTAGAGTTAGAAAACAAAAAGGGAAGAACACACTCAGCATTTCTCAAAGTGAAAGCACTGAAGAAAAATTCAAGCCTTGAGTTGCAATATTGAAGGATTCTGTGGACAAAATATTGAATGATGCAGGAAGCATCCAAAGAAGATGGAAGGAACAGACACAGTCAAAAGGACCAAAAAAAATTGGTCGATGTTCAACTATTTCAGGAAGTAGCATGTGATCAATAACTGATCATATTGAAGGAAGAAGTCCAAGCTGCACTGAAGAAATTGGTGAAACACAAGACTCCAGGAATTGAAGGAATACCCACTGAGATGTTTCAAGAAAAGGATACAGTGCTTGAGATGCTTACTTGTTAATGCCAAGAAATTTAGAACACAGCTACCTGGTAACAGACTGGAAAAGATCAATATCTGTGCCCATTCCAAAGAAATGTGATCCAACAGAATGTGGAAAATATCAAACAATATCACTCATATCACACACAAGTAAAATTTGCTGAAGATAATTTAAAAATGGTTGCAGCAGTGTATTGACAGGGAACTTACAGAAATTCAAGACGGATTCAGAAGAGGATGTGTTATGAGAGATATTGCTGATGTCAGATGGATCTTGTCTGAAAGCAGAAAATAGCAGAAAGATGTTACCTGTGTTGTATCAACTATGCAAAGGCATTTGAGTGTATGGATCATAACAAATTATGGATAATGTTCTGAAGAATGGGAATCCCAAAATACCTAATTGTGCTCATGAGCAATCTGTGCATAGACTAGGAGGCTGTCGCTCAAACAGACAAAAGGATACTGCATGGTTTAAAATCATGGTTTACATCAGGGTTGTATTCTTTCCCCATATTTATTCAACTCTATAACTCTCTCAAAAAAATTCACTACCATAAAGTTTCTTTTGACTCATAGTGAACTCTCCTTGGGTTTCCAAAGCAGTGTCACTACGGAAGTAGATTGTCCAACCTTCCTTCTGAGAGTGGCTGGTGGATTTGAACCACCAGCCTTCTGGTTAGCAGTCAAATACCTTAGGCACTATGACACCAGAGCTCCTGTATTATTCAATCTGTATGTGAGCAAATAATCCAAGAAGCTGGATTATGTGAAGAAGAATGCAGCATCAGGATTGGAGGAAGATCACTAACAACCGGTGATGTGCAAATGACACAACCTTGCTTGCTCAAAGTGGAAATGACTTGAAGATAAAAGACTACAGTCTGCAGTATGGCACATATCTCAACATGAAGAATATAAAAATCCTCACAACTGGACCAATAAGCAACACCACAATAAATGGAGAGAAGATTGAAGTTGCTTGGTGTGGTAAAGTTGTGTGTCAACTCGGCTGGGTCTTGTTGAGTGGCTGGGCAGCTTGTGATAGTTATTCTCCATGATGAGACTGGCAATCAACTCCATGGTGGCATCTACCACAAGCAACTGAGTAGCTGCTTTAAGGATGTGGTCTGCTTCCCATACATAAGAAGCAGCATTGAGAACAGTCTCTAGCTTATGGCACACTTGTACCCTGCATGTAGCCAAGTCATTGTTTAGCAACCTGCCATGCTCTACTGATCTTGGGACTTTCAGTGGACTTGAGTTAACGGCCCACCATGTTGTTTGGTTAATATTGGAACTGTGCCTTTTTGTTTGTTGACCTTGGGTTTGTCAGTCTCAGCAGCCAGCAGCTGTCTGAGTAAAGAAAATCCTCCAGCTTCAGTGGGTTGTAAGCAGGAGTCAGAGCTGAAGCCCAATGTTGAGGGCTTTCACCAAGCCCCTAAAGCCTGGAACTTTGAATTAAGACTTAAAGCCCCCAACTCTAAGAGAATAAACTCTTGTTTGTTAAAGCCATCTCATTTGCAGTATATTCCTGCCAGAGAGTGGCACTGTTGTTGTTGTTGTTATGTGCCATGGAGTCGGACTGACTCATAGTGACCCTTCCTTGAGTTTCCGAGGCAGTATCACTACAGAAGTAGATCATTCAATCTTTCTTCCGAGGAGTGCCTGGTGGGTTTGAACCACCAACCTTCTGGTTAACAGTCAAATACCTTAGGCACTATGCTACCAGAGCTCCTACTTGGTAACACAGAGGGTCTGTGAAAAAGGGAAAGATTATCAATGAGATGGATTTACACAGTGTGGTAGTTATGTTTGTGTGTCAACTTTGCTGGGCCTGCTTGAGTGGCTGGGCAGCTGGTGGTAGTTATTCCCCATGATGAGACTGGCAATCAACTCCATGGTGGGATCTACCACAAGCAGCAGAGTAGCTGCCTTTGGCATGTGGTCTGCTTCCTGTATATAAGGAGAAGCCTTGGGAATGGTCTCTAGACTATGGCACACTTGGACCCTGCATGTAGCCGTGTTGTTGCTCAGCAGCCTGCCATGCTCTGACGACCGTGGGACTTACAATGGACTTAAGTTAATGGCCTGCCATGTGGTTTGGTAACATCGGGACTGTGCCCTTTTCCTTGTCAACCTTGGGGCTTCTCAGCCTCAGCAGCCAGCAGCTGTCTGAGTGAAGAAACACCTCTAGCTCTAGTAGGCCGGGAGGAGGAGACAGAGCTGGACCCCAAGGTTGAGGAGCTTTCACCCAGCCCCTAGAGCCTGGCATTTTGAACTTGGACTTAAAGCCTCCAAATTGTAAGAATAAACTCCCTGTTAAGGCCATTCCATTTGTGGTATATTTTCTTGTCAGAGTGGCACTAGGTCACCAGAATGCACAATGTGTGCAGAGATGGACTCAGGCACAGCAAGGATTGTAAGGGAGGCCCAGGACGAGGAGTGTTTTGTTCTATTGTACATAGGTTACCACAAGTCGCAGCTAACCCCATGGCATCTAACAGCTACATTAACTTTTGAACTTTCATAGATGTTATTCTATAAGAAAATTATTGTAACTCAAAAATATCAAAGGAGCTTCTTCAAATTGTGTTTCTTCTAGTAATTTTATCTCAGGAGATTTATTACTCGTCAGGGTTCTGATCCTATCTTTATAGTTTATAGATGTCATCTATTGCCCCAAATAAAATAATCCAGCTCAGGTGCTCAGATTTATATACCCCATGTTCACAAGGTGTAGAAACTTCAGGTAGCATTTTGTTCTATTGTACATAGGGTTTGTACAAGTCAAAACCCATTTGAGGGCTTCTAACAATAGGCACCTGGGAAGAAAGTTATGCCAATCTACTTCAAGAAAAACCAGCCATTAAAAATTCAATGGAGTGCAGCTCTACTCTGACACATTGTTGCCTTGAGTCGGAATTGACTCAACAGTTGAACGGTGAACTAATAAAATGACAGAATTTCAATTTTCTTATTTATAATATCATACAAATTATTTAAACAAACAAACAAACAAACAAACAAACAAAAAAAAACTTCACTGCTTTTGAGTTGGATCTGACTCATAACAACCCCTCCTTGGATTTCCGAGGCAGTATCACTACTGAAGTAGATTGCCCAATCGCCTTTCTGAGCAGTGGCTGATGGCTTGAACCAGCTGCCTTCTGGTTAGCAGTCAAATGCCTTAGGTACTACACCACCAGAGCTCTCATACAAATGATTGTGCCGTTGAGTCAGACCTGACTCATTGAGACCCCTCCTTGGGTTTCCGAGGCAGTATCACTAAGTAGATTGCCCCATCTTCCTTCCAAGGAGTTGCTGGTGGGTTTGAACCATCAGCCCTCTGGTTAGCAGTCCAGTGCCTTAGGCACTATGCTACCATACAAATGATTAGGACATTTAATTATATGATCAAAGATAATCTTTCCCAGTACTAATCACATGCCTAAGAAACAAAATGGGTAAGCCTAAGGATAGTTGTTAATATGGAATTCAAACAAATGAGATGGAATGTTCTTGAGTATGTTTACCTCTGTTAAAGTCAATTAGTCTTTGACCTATCGCAGAGTACAATATTTTAATTGTAAGAATTTGTATATCTTCCAAGTACTGTCCTATGTCTTTTCATTGTACTAAGAAGATGTTGACATTCTTAATATTAAATATTTTTTATAGGGAATCAGAAGTTTCAAAATGGGTCAAATATTGCTTTCTGTACATTAATTATATCCAGTATTTCTTATCCAAAAATGAACTAGCAAGTAGTTGAAATTTTTCATCATTTACTCCAGAAAGAAACTGGTTATATGTGGTTAGTGATCTCAACTAAAATTTCAAAATTTTGTCCAAAGGCAAATGTTTAATTCTTAGTATCAGAATAACTCCTAAACTGAACCAAAAAAATGGTATATTTCTTAATTTTACTCATATGACTAGAAAATATTTACAACCTGATTCATTTCAATTCAGTTCAACAAATATTTATTGAACAACTACTACATGCCAAACATTGTGCCAGCCACTGGAGTGTGAAAGTACAAAGATGAATCTATTACCACACCATTAAAAAATGCCTAGCAGTGAGAATGAATTTCAGGTTAAAAACAGCTTTAGATTTCTCTACAACATATTATTATTATAAGAAGAAGTATGTCTTCTGGAGTGTTTTTATTTTAAGATGTATGAGAGAACAAGTTTTAAAATAAATACTTCCAAATATAAAGATTACTTGTATATTTTTTAAAGACATTCATTTTTTTCCCAAATAAACCAAAATTAGAGAACAAATACAAAATGTGAGTGGGCATTGTTATTGTCAATCAAATTTGAATATAAAATTTCCAAAATTTAATCTACATTAGACAGCATATATAAATGCATAACAAATATCATATCTGTAATTTGAATAGCACTTTTGTAACTATGAATCAGTCAGATACATTCTCTATATTACCTGTAAACAGTACCAGAAATTACTTTTCAGTGTGAATATTTAGGTGGGGAGTTATATACATTGTTAAGAAACTGATGAAAGTCATCAACCTCCTCTACATATGCATTTAATTCTCATTATTTTTCATTGGCTCTCTTGATTCTGAAATAAACAACAGTAAATTTTATTGTAGTAGAATTTTTCATAAAGAGAACCTCCAAACTCTCTTTTATTTATTTTAAATATGGATTTTCCAATTTTAAGAGCTAACACATAGGTAGTAGACTATGGTTGCTTTTAGGAGCCTGGGTGGCACAAGTAGTTTGCAATTGGCCACTAACCAAAATGTTGGTGGTTTGAACCCAACGTGGTAGCACTGTGGAAGAGAGGCCTGCTTCCAAAGATCACAGCCTAGGAAGCTCTATGGAGAAATTTTACTCTGTAACACATAGGATCACCATGAGTTGGAGGTCAACTCAAGAGCATCTAACAACAACAATAGAATCTTTTGTTTTATCTTCTCAGGATGCCCTGTCATTCTCTTTCTACTAGAAACAATAAACTATTTCTTTTGGAGAACTCTTCCTCTACTCCATGAGGTGTAAGTGGAGCTGTCAGTCACAGGACCATGACCGCCACACCCTCACAGCCATGGGAATAGGCAGGTTACCTAGGTCTGGTCATTCAGGATATGTAAAGTTCAGGAAAGGCCATTGATCTAACTAGTGATCTCCCCAGAAATTTTCAGTTGGAGATGGTAAGGAAGGCACTCTTGCTCTTGGGACCAACATATTAGAAATAATAAACTTGGAGATTCTTTCTGACATCTCACTCAACTATAGGATAGTAAGAGGGAAGTGGATCAATCTACTAAGACAAAGGTGAGTACATATGAATGATGAATTAAAAACATCATTTGGATGTTTCTTGATTCTAGATTCAATGCTGGAATAGCATAAGGTTCAAAGTAAAAGGTCTGGGTTTAAATTTAATTTTAATACAATTCATCAAATATCTGTGTGCTAACAACTTTCATATTTTAGGAAGACTGCAATTAAATGTGTTGCGAGTGTCTGGTGCCTGTATGCTCCCAAAGCAGGCACATTTCTTTTCTGAGCTTCAAGTCAACACAAACTTAAGTGGAGATTCATTAGCCACTCTTTCTTAAAAGATGATTATAAACTCATACAGTTCCTATCTGAAACACTAACCAGTGCTACTATTATTAGTCCTCCAACAATGTATTTCAAGAGGCTTTTGGATTTGAAGAAATTCATATTCTCCAAGTTCATGTGCAGTTTTTCACTTCCCACAAGCCACAGAAGGATGTCTAATCAGATGACTCCATCACAGTGCTAACACATCATCTTTCCTATAATGACATGACTGTTTCACTGTTCTAATTACTGTCTACTCCTTAAAAATTTCCTTATTTGATATCACTTATGGTTTCTATCCCCAGGATACTTCCTCACAAGCCCTAGAAACATTCATAGAGAGTCAACACCAAGCAAAATATAGGTCATCCAAAATGACTTTTGGAGAATACTCTGCTGGTGATGGTGGGGACACCGTATAATAATCACATTGACTGGCATAAAGCCTGTAAGAAAACATCTAGATGAAGATATCAGCTGTTCCTCTTCACATTACATGTGCAGCCTGGCCAATAAGAATCAAGACAATGGTGACCAGTGCTTTTCACTGTGATGAAGGTCATTCTCCCATAGTTTTCTGACATCATAAGCCTTCATGCAGAAAATTTCACCAGATATTTCAACTCTTTCTTCAGCTTTCACTCCACAGAGACCCTTCTCTATTCTGAAAGCCAGTAGCCTCTCTTAGAGGTCAAACAGAAGGAACCTCTGCCAAACATTTATGTCCATGATTGGTCAATTAACTATTCCATTGGGAAGGGCCTGGCAAAGAGAAGCGGTTATGGGAACAAGACTCCTGTCTTGAGAATGATGCCAAGTGTATTAGAAACATTCATCAATCTGAGGAAACTTGACCCCTTTCAATTCATGAAACAAGTTCTGTACTGTCAGAGTGTTCTTAAAAACTTCTTAGCAATTCAGAGACACACCATAGACAACCTAAGAAGGCAAGCCTTTGAGATTAACATCTCAAGGAACTCACTAGTTTCTAGCCTGAACTTGAAGCTGTCTTCTTGCCTTAGACCTAGCTTTGGTCTCTTTAGGTGTTGTCTTTTCACCCCCAGGGTCATTTACACTTTGGTTTTTGTTGTCAAAGGAAGCTCTGGTGGTGCAGTGGTTAAGACATTTGCCTGCTAACCATTTCAAATGAATCAGCTATTCTGTAGGAGAAAGATGAGGCAGGCTGCTTCCTTAAAGGTTTACAGCCTAGGAAATCCCATGGAGCAGTTCTACTCTGTCCTATAGAGTCATTATGAGTCAGAATCAACTCAGTGGCAGTGGATTTGGTTTGGGTTTTTGTTATCAGAAACATACCCTTTTATCTTTCTGGCTTCCTTTGTGCTCTATACCACCTACATTAGTCTCTGTTTCACACTCCAACCAAGGTAGGTCTGCTGGACTGCCTATTCACACACAAGGAGAAAAATTTCTCTTTTCACATTTCAAAAAAAATCTTGAATGTAATTGAACTGAATGAGAATTTAAAGGCAAGATTTTCTACCACTGACTTCTTGTAGTCAATGAATATGATGTGTCCATATATCTTGTTGGAAAACAGCACACAAAACAAATATATTTTAAAGGATTAGAAGTAGAATGGGTAAAACTGTCCTGGAAAATTCAAATGCTGCCAGACAGTTTCCAGAGATGGCTGTAAGTATTGCTTATTCCCTTCTTATTATCCAAAATCTAAAAATGTGAGAATTACATCACACTCACTGAGAAAATATCTATATTCCCACTACATGTGGAGTTGAGTCAATTTACACATTTAAATATAAAAATATTCCTGCTACTCTCTATATTAAGAGTAAATATTCTGGTTAGCCTATGTGTGCATATATCTGAAGCAACTCACATGATACATAGATAAATAAATATACATAGAAAAAAAAAGAATTCACTCTGTATTCACTAAAAGTATTGCTTTTCTTGAGTCTAAGTCCTGCACATGATTTAAACTGGAGATCAGCAGTCTTAGAGACACATATATAACCAGCAACCAATAAGTGAATGTGAATATGTCATGGGGGGATGGGGAAAAAATTTAATTAGGTGTTCTGGGCAAATCAAGCCACCTACAAGCATATTCTCCAGCCATGGTGGTATTTTTACTGGCATAATATGATGTTATTTTCTTAATATATGTTTTTGAACAAAAGTTTGATCAAAGCAGTTGGCACAAATTCGTTTTCAGTCCTAAAGCTAGTTTAGAGAAGACATAGTTTTGGAGGTGTCATGTGTTAATAACTATAAATAACTGTTGTTTCTTAAATTAGTTATAATGCTACCAGTAGAGTAGCCGTAAGCATCCTTGGGTGGGAAAAACAGAAAAAAAAAAAAATAGCGAAATCTCAAAACCTCTCCAGGAAAACTGACACTTGATTTCATAAGCCACTCCATTACTATAGATCATTAAGCTTATTTTTTCTGAGGAGAAAAGGGTTCCAGATGGCTAGTAAAGAAAGCAATCACCATCTTTAATCATATTAGAGAGAAAGAGTCAATAAGGTAATTAGCTCTGTGAAAGTCCTGTCAACAGTATAGGAGAATTACAAGACAAAGTCATGATCAAGAAACTCAAAATCAAAACTGTAGAGAAGGATAAAATGGCTAAATAGGTAATAAAGAATGCCAGATGGAATGTAGTTTTAAGTTGTATAGGAATGTTTTTGTTCAACATCTTTGCTTGGCTAATTCCTACTCATCATTCAAGATTCACTTCACATATCAGCTCCTTTGAAAGGGAAGTAAAAGAGCTTCTCTTCCCTCACCCCAGTCTCCACCTGTGCTAGGTGGTACTTCATCGAACACGGTGTCTACGTCTAGTAGAGCAGGTGTTACACGTATCATCACTGTCTGCCCAGCTAGGCAGTGTTATTGAAAGACACGTCTTTTTATCTGGGGTTTCTAGGACCAGGAATCACTGGCAATGAGGAGGGGCTCAATAAATGTTGAGTAGATTAGTGTTGAAAAGTGCCAGTGGAGATGGAGAATAATGAATGTTAAAGAAGTAATGAAATGTTACATTGATAGAAGTGCATTTGTAGCTTGAGTTTTTAAGAATGCAGAGAACTATAGTTGTTGTTGCTATGTGCCATGGAGTCCTATCCAACACATAGCGACCCCTCCTTGGGTTTCTGAGGTGGTATCTCTACGGAAGTAGATTGCCCAACCTTCCTTCCGAAGAGTGGCTGGTGGGTTGGAACTGCCAGCCTTCTGGTTAGCAGTCAAGTGCCTTAGGCACTATGCTACCAGAGCTCCTAGAACTATAGTTGTTGTTGTTATTTGCCATCGAGTCGGGCCCAACTCATAGCGACCCCTCTTTGGGTTTCCGAGGCAGTATTACTATGGAAGTAGGAATGCCCAACCTTCCTTCCAAGGAGTGGCTGGTGAGTTTGAACTGCCAGCCTTCTGGTTAGCAGTCAAGTGCCTTAGGCACTATGCTACCAGAGCTCCTAGAACTATAGTATGTAGCCCTATTTTCATAGCAGTACTTCCTTTCCCTGTGAACCCTGTGATTCTGGGATGTCTTCCTTTAACCAAAGCCATCTAACCCAAGTTGTATACAAAAATCAGTTTAAGCATTGGACATGTAACTACAGTGAGTTAAAACTTTTTTTAAAGTGTACTACTAAGACACAAAGTGAGAGTCTTTTTTCCTTTCATATCTCAAGGTATGAGCCAGTTTACTTTTCCCAGTCACTAACTTATCCTCTATGTGGGAAAAGCTAACGTGAAGCAAGGGAGAACCAACCCAACAAAAAAGAAAAGAAGCCCTGAGACAAGGAGTGAAAGCAAGTATCAGATCTGATTATGCACGGTGGGCTTCCGATGCATAGCTTTGTTTTGTTTCCAAACCAAAACCGAACTCACTACTGGAGAGTCGCATTTGAGTCATAGCAACCCCTCCTTGGGTTTTCGAGATGATATCACTACTGAAGTAAATGCCTTAGGCATTACACCACCAGAGCCTTCACTACCAGTTGCCATCAAATTGGTTCTGTCACATGGCTATCCCATGTGTGTCAGTATAGAATAGTGCTCCATAGGACTTTCACTGGCTTATTTTTGGGGAATATATAACCAGATCTTTCCTCTAAGAAGCTTCTGGGTGGACTTGAACCTTCAGCCTTTCATTTAGCAGCCCCACCTATTAACCATTTGCACCACCCTGGGCCTCCTACCCTTATGTATATGACATCTACATTTACAAGTTCAGCTCTGAGTACTCCTCTAAGTTGCAAACTCTTGTTTCTAATTGTTAGCCTGATATTTGTTCCTAGATGTCTAAAAATATCTTAAACTTTGTATGTTCAAAACCGAACTCATAAATTTTTCCCTCTTCTTTCACCAGATCTGGTCCTCTTTCAATCTTCCTCTCCCAGTTCATGTGTTGATTGCCCAGGGCTCATGCAGAAACAAAAAAATCATTCCTCACACCTTCTCTGTCACCACTTATGTCTAACGTCTAACTTACTAATAAGGCTTACGAATTTTAACTTTTAAAAATTCTCACATTGGTGCATTTCTTTTTGTTTCTGCCTTGGAAGGAAGATGGGACAATCTACTTCCATAGTGATACTGCCTCGGAAACCCAAGGAGGGGTCGCTATGAGTTGGATCTGACTCCACAGCAGTGAGTTTGGTTTTGGTTCATAGCCGGGCATGGTTGCTGCGTTTTACAGTGTTTCTGTGTTTCTCTCCTTCTTCTCACTCAGTGTCATCTCTTGGGTTTTCCTATTAAAACATACAAAGTTCTGAATGCTAGATAATGATTCTCTTACTCAAGTTTGCAGAAGCAGGTTTCATTCTCTCAGAGATTATATAAAACTGAGCCTCTGGAAAGGGTGACAAAAGGTAAAATTGGGATTGAGAGAATAAGACTGTTGAGAAGAAAATAGGAGTTGTCAATCTGAAAAGAAGAACTCTCATTTGAGGAAAAATGAGTGCATTTGTGTATAATGAGACACTACAAATGGCACATTCCATTTGGGCTATCCACAGGGGTTACTGTGTTTGTATCATGATTTACTTTATTCAAATCAGTTCAATACTTGTATATCATGCAAAAGAAGTTGGGAAATATGCACATTTAGTTCTGGAAAGCCATGGAAAGGTTTTTAAATAATGGAGGAATGGAATCACACAACTATTATAAAGTATATATTGAAAGGGTAGAATGTGTGACTAGATTGAAAACAGAGACAATTTACAATGTATTTACAGTAGGTTAGGCAAGATAGATGCAGGACTGAATTAAGTGGTAGAAATGTAGGAGAGGGGAAATAAATGGAATACATATTGGAAAATTGGCATATCTTCAACAATTTTAATATATTCTCTAAAAATAAATATCTGACACCTATAAAGTACATTTTGTTGAGTTTCTCAGATGACTAAATTAACTTTGCCTCTATAACAAAAAATTACCAGGTACAGCATTTTAAGTTATTTTAAAGCTCCACTAAATTGGAACAAAAACTTTGTAGTTAACCAGTACAAAATATATTCAGGATTGGTAAGCATAATTCTGTCAATCTGTTGTATTTTTATGGGTTATGTTGTTGTTGTTGTTGTTAAGTGCCGTCGAGTCGTTTCCGACTCATAGCGACCCCATGCACAGCAGAACGAAACACTGCCCGATCCCGCACCAGCCCCACAATCCCTGCTATACTCGAGCCCATCATCACAGCCACTGTATCAATCCATCTCGTTGAAGGCCTCCCCCTCTTTCGTCGACCCTCCACCCTACCAAGCATGACATCCTTCTCCAGGGAATGGTCCCTCCTTACAACATGACCAAAATAGGTGAGACGAAGTCTGGCCATTCTTGCTTCCAAGGAGCATTCTGGCTGCACTTCCTCCAGGACAGATCTGTTAGTTCTTTTAGCAGTCCATGGTACTTTCAGCATTCTTCACCAGCACCACAACTCAAAAGCATCAACTCTTCTTCAGTCTTCCCTATTCATTGTCCAGCTCTCACATGCATACAAGGTGATTGGAAATATCATGGCTTGTGTCAGGCGCACCTTAGTCCTCAAGGAGATATCCTTGCTCCTCAGCACTTGAAACAGTTCCTTCGCAGTTGACTTTCCCAATGCTACACGTCGTCTAATGTCCTGACTGCTGCTTCCGTTGGCATCGATTGTAGCACCAAGCAATGTGAATTCCTTGACAACCTCAATCTTCTCTCCATTGATTGTGATGCTGCTCATTGGTCCAGTTGTGAGGATTTTTGTTTTCTTTATGTTGAGATGTAATCCATACTGCAGACTGTATTCTTCAACCTTCATCAGTAGGTGCCTTAAGTCATCCTCACTTTCAGCAAGCAAAGTTGTATCATCTGCATATCTCAGGTTGTTAATGATTCTTCCTCCAATCCTGATACCACGTTTTTCTTCATATAGTCCAGCTTCTCGGATTATTTGCTCAGCATATAGATTGAATAAGTGTGGAGAAAGAATACAACCCTGACGCACTCCCTTCTTGATTTTAAACCATGTAGTGTCCCCTTGTTCTGTTCGAACGACAGCCTCCTGGTTATGTAGCCTGATGTAATTCCATGATTAAAAAGTGTTATAGTGTGTATACATGTACACACACACACACACATATATATACACACACACACACATATATATATATACACATACACAAATGTATCCTCACATTTATATACATATATAAAAATATATGCACACATATATTTAGAATATTTAGCTTTACTAGAAAGAGAAAATAAGGTAACAGCTGTAACAGTTGATCTTATACACGTATTCCAGGAAACTCAATGAAAGTTAAAATATTATTTATTCTGTTGGCATTATTTCATGTGATCACTAAAATTATTTATTTACCACTATTTATGCACCACTGTGTTAGTCAAAAAAAACCTACCTTGGTTTAAATCATGGCATTACTTTTATTATTGTGACAATATTTAACAGAGGTTACTGGAGTTGACAATGTACCATTAGTCTATAAGATTATTTATAAACAATATACAAATAATTGCTTTTTACATCCCATTGCTATAAAGGTGGAAAGTATTCCAAATTTTTACCTACAACAGTGTATAGAAAATGCATAATTTAGTCTTTCTTTCACAATCCTTATATTTTCTAAGAAATTATAACTTCTTTTGATAATTCACTAATTATTTTCTCTCGTGATACAAATAATTATCAACTTAAAAACTCCATAAATACATACTTATAATATTTATATGAGAAATCTGATGTCAAAATGTGAACTTTCCTTGATTTTACCATTAATGTCATAAAAATAACTTTTAAATAAAATCCTGTAAGTTTTCACATTGAAATACATTATCATCTTGTCCTAAACTTCCTCTATCTCTTGTTAAAAAAGATTTTAACTATTAAAATGTGTGAATAGTCAAGACTGTATAATTAAGGAAGAGTAAATTTCAACAACTTGTCATTTCTTGGGGAAAATAATTTTTAAGCAAGTTTACTGTACACGTCTATATAAACAGAAAAGGAGGATACAAGCTGCTGTACAAAAACATTTTGTTAGCTTTTTCAGTGGCCACACAGGTTGGCTTGCCTTAAATGACTGGAAAATAAAGCCTTCTTGTTATGAATTAATGTACATTGGTTTTGGGCAATAAACTCATTAACACTGAAAAACTGGATAACCTTTACAATTCCTTACCTAACTTGATATCCTATTTTCTCGGCTCCTTAATTTTAATTTCTTGGAAAGGTGTCTTTCTTTTTGCTGACATCCCAGCCCCGAACTCTTAAAAAGGTGTGGATACTTGCATTTCTGTTGTTGTTAAATGCTGTGGAGTCAGTTCTGACTCAATGCAATCATACAACAGAATGAAACACGGCTCTGTCTTCTTCCATCTTTACAATCATTTCAGCCATTGTTGCAGTCACTGTGTCACTTCATCTGGTTTAGAGTTTCCTCCTTTTCACTGATCCTCTACTTCATGAAACATGATGTCCTTCTCCAGGGACTGGTCCCCCTGATATTGGCAAAATATGAGAGCTGCTAAGTGGAATTCTAGCCAGAATCTTCCAAGACTGATTTGTTCATTCTTGTAGCAGTCCATGGTATATTCACTATTCTTAGCCAACACCATAATTCAAAGACATCAATTCTTCTTTGGTCTTCTTTATCCATCATCTAGCTTTCACATACATATGAGGGGATGGAAATACCATGGCTTGTGCCAGGTGCACCTTAGTCTTCAAAGTGACATCTTTGCTTTTTAACACGTTGAAGAAGTCTTTGCAGTAAATTTGCCCAATGCAATACATTGTTTGATTTCTTGACTACTGCTTCCACGGGCAGTGATTGTGGGTTTAAGTAAAATGAAATCCTTGACAACTTCAATATTTTCTATATTTATCATGATCTTGCTGTCCAGTTATGAGGATTTTTTTTGTTACAGTATAATCCATACAGAATGCTATAGTCTTTGATCTTCATCACTTCAAGCACTTTCAGCAAGAATTCCTGTACTGCATTTCAAATAAGGATTCCCATAGGTCTCATGTCAAGTACTCACAGACATCTTTCATAATGCGGGAAATGCAAGCAAATGGACAGGTTAAGGAAATTGCTCACGGACATTCAACAAGGTGAAGTCAGAGCCAGGATTAGTAAACAGGCCCTCTCACTCTAAACTCATGGTACAACTGCCAGTTTTCAGTCGCGTCCTGATGGTGAGAGAATGAGCCATCCTGGCCTCATTCATTTCTATTAATCTTGCTGCTTCAGAAGGACTTTAAGTGGAAAATAAAGCCAAGAGCAATTTAATATAGGCTCTTCTTTAATCTCTTCTCCTAATCTCAATAGCCTGTTACAGGAACAAAAGGTGAAAAATTAGATCAACACATAGTTTGGAAAGGTTCCTCATAGCCTTCAGAATTTTCCATTCTGTTTCTGTAATGACTTTCAATCAGTCTCCAAAGCCTAACATTCTTCCCTCTTACTTTTTAAGTCTGTACAGTTTCCTATTCCCTCTGTCATCACTATGGAAGTAGATTGCCTGATCTTCCTTCCAAGGAGTTGCTGGTGGGTTTGAACCACCAGCCTTCTGGTTAGCAGTCAAATGCCTTAGGTCTTTAGTTAAGTACACTATTATTTCTTCCACAAACTATTATACTCATTCCCTGATTTGGCAGTCTGTCTTTAATCTTTACGTCATCCATTGTCAACCATACAGACAAATCTGAGCATGTTATTTCCTCTCTGGTTTCAAGTCTTCCATTTTTTCCTATTTATGCTCTCTAGATAAATTCTAAGTTCTTTCTATGACATACAACTCTTCAAGATCTGATCACTCCTCTTCTAAATTCATAGTTTGTCTCTTTCCGCGTACTATGTTCTCACCACATTACAGAACTTACAGATAGATCCCTGAACAAACGTATTCTGTCTCCCTGCTGGGCCTTCCTATTCTTTTTGCTTGGCATGCTTTTTCTCTTTTTTCATTTACTGCTTTTAACACACAACTCTAGTAGAGGATACCCTGGTGCTTTCTCTATATTTTCTCTTTTCAGACAAACCTATCCCCCAGTCAGCTAGGTACACTGATTGCTGACAAGACCATTATGCTCCTGACTGGATATTGCCCTCAGCCACTTTCACACATTCACACATGACTACTCCCCAGGATATATTTTCATCTGCCTCTTCATCTCTGATTCTTTTTCAGCTTAATCTCTTTTCAGAAAGGCAGCTTAATCTAAACATACACGTTGTCTTTGTGTGTCAAGTTAGACAACAGTTCCTTAGGAAGCCTCCAGTGATTAACCAAGACTCATAAGTGATTGGCTTTGACATAGTTATAAATATTATAACTAGCCTTATCTGATGTTTGCCAACTATACTATAATTGTTTTGCTTATCAGGATGTGAGCAACCTGAAAACAAATTTTATCTTATCATTGTAACATTTCCAATGATGAGCATTCAGGGACTAAATAATAATATTTATTATTATTATTTAAAAATTTATTTAAATAAATGTTTATTTTTTGAATGAATGGTTTGCCTAAGGCCATTAAAATATTGGTGACTTAAAGGTACCTAGAATCCAAGTATCCTGAGAACAAGCAGTTGACTACTTATCATGAAACAAATGACCACTAAGTACTCAGTAACATGTAGGCAAAAAAGCACTGGGAAGTGTTGCAATTTTTTTAATGTCCTTATCAAATGCTGCTGAATTCTTGGATAGAAATGTCAAGTTCTAGAATAGAAATGCACTTATAAAATTAAACTTGGGAATAATTACAACACTAGAGATTTTCCCTCTTTCAGAAAATTAACAATATTGTATTAATAATTACAGAGACAAAGGAGAGATGGTATAAAGATGATTTTATAACCCTAACTTGTCAGTGCTGTAGTCCTGTATAAAAAAGAAATTCAAATAGATTTATTTTCAAGAAATATATATTCAGTGGCCTACAAGTCATTGGTCAAACTGGATCTGAGGACTGCGGTTGGAGGGGAAAAATAAGTTGTATCTGAGTTGTTGTTGTTGTTGTGTGCCCTCAAGTTGGAACAGACTCATCGCGACCCCTCCTTGGGTTTCCGAGGCAGTATCACTATGGAAGTAGATTGCCCCATCTTCCTTTCAAGGAGTGGCTGGTGGGTTTGAACTGCCAGCCTTCTGGTTAGCAGTCAAGTGCCTTAGGCACTATGCTACCAGAGCTTTGAGTATGACTTCAAATTTCCTTCTACTCCTTATCTACTTATAAGTAAATGGATATTTATAACTCAAGTTGATTTGTCTGTCAGACAGGCAGTCACTAGCATGTTTCCTGTCTGTAGGTCACAAAATTATCACATCATCATTTTTTTTTTTTTTTTTTAGGATTACTGAGAAATGAAATAATAAGCTGCAATAAAATTGCATGTCAAAATAAAAATATTTAACCAGGAATGAGGAACTTAGGGAAGAATGTGCTGAAAATAATCTAGAAATTTAAGCCAGGGAAAGGTCAACAAAAGTCACTGCAGTTAAAAATAGAGTCATTATTTCCAGTTATTCTTTATGTAAAGTACTCTCTTTATAAAATTCATGCCTTTGACAGTTTTTATACATGTGTGATTTCATCTGGAAATTAAAATTATTTTGAAAATATGTATATATACAAAAAACATAATGTTTTTATGTTCTTCTTCATATAGTCCAGCTTCTTGGATTATTTGCTCAGCATACAGATGGAACAAGCATGGTAAAAGGATACAATCCTGATGTACTCCCTTCTTGATTTTAAACCATGTAGTGTTCCCTTTTTCTGTTCGAACAACAGCCTCCTGGTGTATGTACAGGTTCCTCATGAGTACAATTAAGTGTTCTGGAATTGCCATTCTCATTCTTCCTCCTTCTTCCTACTCTGTGTTAGTCTGTAAGCTGTTTTGAAACCTGTGCACCGCGTGCAACTCTGCTGGTGTCTGAAACACCAGTGGCATAGCCTCAAGCCTCACAGCAAGCCATAAGCCCCACAGGATGACAAATTGACAGACAACAGAACAAAATGCCTGGTCTTATACCATCCTCACAATCCATGCTATGTTTGAGCCCCCAGTGGCATCCACTGTGTCAATCCACCTCGTTGAAAGTCTTCCTCTTTTTCTCTGACCCTCTGCTTTACCAAACATGATGTCCTTCTCCAGGAACTGATCTCTCCTGATAATAAATTAAATGAGTCCAAAGTAAGGGAGCCAGAATTGCCAGCCTTGCCAGCCTTGCCAGCCTCACGTCTAAGGATCATTCTGGCTATGCTTCATCCAAGACAGATTTTGACTATACTTGTTTTTATGTTGTTGTCATTAGGTGCTGCAGAGTCATCTCCGACTGATAGAGAACCTAGGCACAGTAGAATGAAACACTGGCAGGTCCCAAGCCAGCTCCATGATTCTTGCTATACTTGAGCCCATCTCCATTGCCACTGTGTCAATCCATCTCGTTGAGGGCCTTCCCCTCTTTCATCGACCCTCCACCTTACCAACCATGACATCCTTCTCCAGGGAAGGGTCCCTTCCAACAACATGACCAAAGTAGGTGAGATGAAGTCTCAACAAACAGATGCCCTGCTGGAGGCACTCACTTGGTTGTGTCAAGAAATTTGAAAGAGTGCTACCTGGCCAACTGACTAAAAGAGATCCTTATTTGTACCCATTCCAAAGAAAGGTGATCCCACAGAACATGGAAATTATCAAACAATATCATTAATATCACATGCAAGTAAATGAGCATTCTGGCTACACTTTTTCCAGGACAGACCTTTAGTTCTTTTAGTGGTCCACAGTACTTTCAGCATTTCTTCGCCAAGACCACAACTCAAAAAACATCAATTCTTCTTTGGTCTTCCTTACTCATAGTCCAGCTCTCCCATGCATATGAGACAACTGAAAATACCATGGCTTGTATCAGGTGCATCTTAGTCCTCAAGGAGACATCTTTGCTCTTCAGCACTTGAAAGAGATCCTTCGCAGCAGATTTGATGTCCTGACTGTTGTTTCCATTGATGTCAATTATAGAACCAAGTAATGTGAAGTCTTTGACAATTTCAATCTTTTTTCCATTTATTGTAATGTTGCTTATAAGACCAGTTGTGAGGATTTTTGTCATCCTCACTTTCAGCAAGCAAAGTTGTGTTGTCAGTGTATCACAGGTTGTTAATGATTCTTCATCCAATCCTAACACCACGTTCTTCTTCATATAGTCCAGCTTCTTGGATTATTTGCTCAGCATACAGATGGAACAAGTATGGTAAAAGGATACAACCCTGATGCAGTCCCTTCTTGATTTTAAACCATATAGTGTTCTCTTTTTCTGTTTGAACAACAGCCTCCTGGTCTATGTACAGGTTCCTCCTGAGCACAATTAAGTGTTCTGGAATTGCCATTCTTCTCAATGTTATCCACAATTTGTATGATCCACACAATCAAATGCTTTTGCATAGTCAATAAAACACAAGTAAACACCTTTCTGGTATTCTTTGCTTTGAGTCAAGATCCATCTGACATCAGCAATGATATCCATCATTACACATCCTCTTCTGAATCCAGCTTGCATTTCTGGAAGTTCTCTGTCAATATACTACTGCAACCATTTTTGAATTATCTTCAGTACGATTTTACTTGCATGTGATATTAATGATATTGTTTGATAATTTCCATGTTCTGTGGGATCACCTTTCTTTGGAATGGGTACAAATATGGATCTCTTTTAGTCAGTTGGCCAGGTAGCACTCTTCCAAATTTCTTGACATAACCAAGTGAGTGCCTCCAGCAGGGCATCTGTTTGTTGAAACATCTCAATGGGTATTCTGTCAATTCCTGGAGCCTTGTTCTTTGCCAATTCTTTCAGTGCAGCTTCGACTTCTTCCTTCAATACCATTGGTTCTTGAACATATGCCACCTCCTGAAATGGATGAAGATCCACCAGTTCTTTTTGGTAACTGACTCTATGTATTCCTTCCATCTTCTTTCAATGCTTCCTGCATCATTCAATATTTTACCCATAGAATTTTTCAATATTGCAACTCAAAGCTTAAATTTTTTCCTCAGTTCTTTCAGCTTGAGAAATGGCAAGCGTGTTCTTCCCTTTTGGTTTCCTAACTCCAGGTCTTTGCACATTTCATTATAGTAATTGGCTTTGTCTGCTTGAGCTGCTCTTTGAAATCTTCTGTTCAGCTCTTTCATGTTGCCATTTCTTCAATTTCCTTTAGCTACTCTTCCCTCAAGGGCAAGTTTCAGAGTCTCTTCTGACATCCATTTGGCTCTTTCTCTTTCTTTCTCATATTTTTAATGACCTCTTGCTTTCTTCATGGATGATGTTCTTGATGTCACAGTTCTTCTGCTTTTCAGTCACTGGTGTTCAATGCATCAAATCTATTCTTTAGATGGCCTCTAAATTCAGGAGGGATATATTCAAGGTCATATTTTGGTTCTCATGGACTTGTTTTAATTGTCTTCAACTTCAAGTTGAACTTGCATATAAGCAGTTGATGGTCTTGTTCCACAATCAGCTCCTGGCCTTGTTTTGGCTGAAGATATTGAACTTTTCCATCACCTCTTGCCACAGATGTAGTCAATCTGATTCCTCTGTACTCCATCTGGTGAAGTCCACTTACATAGCCTCTGTTTGTGTTGTTGAAAAAAGGGTATTTGGAATGAATAACTCGTCGGTCTTGCAAAATTCTATCATATAATTTCAAGCTTTATTTCTGTCACCAAGGCCAAATTTTCCAATTTCTTTGTTTCCAACTTTTGCATTCCAATCACCAGTGATAAGCAGCACATCTTGATTGCATGTTCGGTCAATTTCAGACTGCAGAAGTTGGTAAAAATCTTCAATTTCCTCATCTTTGGCTTTGATGGTTGATGTATAAATTTGAATAATAGTAGCATTAACAGGTCTTCCTTGTAGGCCTATGGATATTATCCTATCACTGACAGCATTGTACTTCAGGACAGATCTTGAAACATCCTTTGTTTCAGGGAATGTGATGCCATTCCTCTTCAATTTGTCATTCCTGGCATAGTAGATCATATTGTTGTCTGATTCAAAATGGACAAAACCCATCCATTTCAGCTCACTAATGCCTAGGATATTAATCTTTATGCATTCCATTTCATTTTTGAAAACTTCCAATTTTCTGAGATTCATACTTCGTACATTCCATGTTCTGATTATTAATGGATGTTTGAAGCTGTTTCTCCTCAGTTTGAGTCATGCCACGTCAGCACATGGAGGTCCTGAAAGACTTACTTTATCCATATTATTTAGGTTGGTTCTATTCTGATGAGGCAGCTCTTTCCCAATCCTATTTTGAGTGCCTTCCAACCCAAGGGGCTCGTCTTCCTGCACTGTATCAGACAATGTTTCCAAGCTATTCATAGAGTTCTCCAGTAATGTATCAGGCAATATTTCTTTGCTCTTCATAAGGTTTTCCATGGCCAATTTTTGAGAAGTGAGTGGACTCCTCCTTCTTTCTACTCTGTGTTAGTCTGTAAGCTGTTTTGAAACCTGTGCATCATGTGCAACTCTGCTGGTGTCTGAAACACCAGTGGCACAGCCTCAAGCCTCACAGCAACCCATAAGCCCCACAGGATGACAAAGTGACAGACAAGTTTCTTTCCCTTAGCTGTTGGAAACTTCTGCGCCCTCCCCTTACCTAATTCCTATCTGGAACCTACCACTTTGTGGTCCCTGACCATTCCCTGCCTTTTTCTGGCTCTAGGGAGCTAGAGGCCTAGCCTTGCCTTGTTTTTATAGATGATTGTTATTTATAGCTCTATATATTTTCTCAGTCTCTTATTTTAACATCTGTAGAGCGGTGGTCCTACTCGATGGCACATAACAACAACAACAACAGAGCTGTGGTAAAAGCTCTGGTAGTGTAGTGGTTAAAGCATTTGGCTGCTAACCAAAAAATTTGGTAGTTTGAACCCATCAGCTACTCCACACAAGAAAGGTAAGGCAGTACGCTTCTGTGAAGATTTACAGGCTTGGAAACCCAATTGGGGCCTCTAGGAGTCAGAGTTGACTTTATGGCCATGAGCTTTGGTTTAAGAACTCTGGTAGTGCAGTGGTTAATCACTCAGGTGTTAACTGAAAGGTTAACAGCAATTCAATCCTACCATCTGTTCTACCAGAGAAAGACATAGTCTGTTTTCCTAAAGATTCCAGAAACTAAATTCACTGCCATGGAGTTAATTCCAATTGATAGTGACCCTCATTGGGTTTCCAAGTCTACAAATCTTTACAGAAGCAGACTGCCTCATCTTTCTTCTGTGGAGGGGTTGGTGGGTTTGAACCTTTTTGATTAACAGCCAAATGTCTTAACCATTACACCACCAGAGCACCTTTTCCATAAAGATTTGTTGTTGTTAAGTAGACTCCAACTCAAAGGGACCCTCTGTACAACAAAATGAAACACCACCCAATCATGTACTATCCTCACAATCCTTTCAATACATGAGCCCATCATTCCAGCCACCATGTCAATCCATAATCCCTAAAAATTACAGCCTTGTAAATCCTATAGGGCTGTTCTACTCTGTCCTGTAGGATCACTATGAGTCAGAGTGGGCTAGAGAAAGTCTTTGTTTTTTTGGTTTAGGATCCTTCTTTTATTTTTCTCTCAGAAGTTGAAACTCATCATCATGCCTCAAAAATCTGAAATCACTCTTCAGCATAACAACCATGTCCATCTTTCTGACACACCACACTTGCATATAGTAATCTCATGTATTGCCCTCCACTCACAACAAACCCAGCTTAAATAATTTTCAGAGAATCTGAGAGGTAAATTGTGAAATAGGTGGCAATAATATTGACTTCATCCTTAATGACTTTTAGTATAATTGATTAAGCTACTGACTGACAAAAACTATGTATACCATCTGTGGTAGATTGGTTTACAGCCATTCAAGCTTTTGTACATACATTGGTGGTTCAGTGATACTATTATTATTGTCCATACAGGAGACCCAGTTGGATTCCTAGCCAATGAACTTCAGTGCAGTCACCATTTGTCTGTCAGTGGAGGCTTGTGTTTTGCTGTGATGCTGAACATACTTCAGTGGAACTTCCAAGTAAGAAAGAATAGAAAGAAAGGTTTATTGATCTACTTTCAAACATCAGCCAATGAAAACTCTATAGATCATAATGGCCCACTCTGAAATTGATCATGAGGATGATGTATACTGGGCAGCATTTTCCTTTTTTCATTGTGCATGTGGACACTATGAGTTGGACCCACTGGATGGCAGCTAACAACAACAAGTTTAGGAAACAATTAATTTAGTCTGATAGTTAATTATATGTTAACAACTGTCATCTCTTGCTATTTTAGGACATGAAGATCTTTTGATTTCCACTTTGGACATTATATTCCAGCTCTCCTTTTAACTATCAGTTTTGTTGTAACATTATTGTTTCATGTATATGTGAACTAGACTGTGTTGGATATGTTCGATAGTCACTGAAAATACACTTGGAAAAATAAGTAAAATAGTCCATTATTGGGCAGAATCATGTAAAAAAAAAAGAATTGACATAGAGATGTAGAAAACTTAACAATATAAAAATGATTAGTTCTCAATATCTGACAACAATTTTTGAGCTATTATAAGTGTCATTTACTCAATTCCTACTCATGGTTATTCCATGGATCTCAGCCTAGAACTGTGCTCCATAGGGTTTTCAATAGCTAATTTTTCAGAATTAGATCACCAAGCCTTTCTTCCAAGGCAACTCTGGGTGGGTTTGAACTACACTATCCATGGGATCTAAGGCATTAGTTCTCAAAGTGGAATCCCTAGACCATCAGTCTCAGAATCAGTTAGGAACCTTTAAGAGATGCAAATTCTCAAGACCAATCTCAGACTTACTAACTCAGAAACTCTGGGGCTGAGGCCCAACAATCTATTTTTTAACCAGTTTTCCAAGTAGTTTTGATGCACACTAATGTATGAAAACCACTATCTTAAATTATTAATTACTATGAATCATGGAGGAGTTCTGGTGACACAGTGCTTAAGGCATTTGACTGCTAACCAGAAGGCTGTTGATTCCTATCCACCAGCCTCTCCATGGAAGGAAAATGGAGAAATCTACTTCAGTAAAGCTTTACTGCCTTGGAAATTCAGTGGGAGTCACTATGAGTTGGAATGAAATCAATGGCAAGGAGTTTGGTCTGTTTTTTCATAAATCAGTGAAACCTTTAAGATACATATCATTGATGGATATACTGCATTTTGGGTGTAATTTAAATTTTGGAGTAATTTAAATTTACTATAAAGTGCCAGAAGTGAGACCCTCAGGTCATAAACACCCAAAATACAACTAGAGAAAAGCTGCCTCCTCAGAGCAGAGTCGACCTTAATGGTTGGAGTAAGTTTTCAGGACCTCCATTTGCCAATGTGGTATGATTCAAAGTGGAAAGAAATGGCTACAAACAACCATTAATAATTGAAACATGGAATGTATGAAGCATGAATCTAGGAAAATTGGAAGTTGTAAAAAATGAAATGGAATACATAAAGATCTATATTCTAGGCATTAGTGAGTGAAAATGGACTGGTTTTGGCCATTTTGAATCAGACAATTGTACGATCTACCATGCCAGAAATGACAAATTGAAGAGGAATAGCATGGCATTGATGGTCAAAAAGAATGTTTCAAGATCTATCCTGAAGTACAATGCTGCCAGTGATAGGATAATATCCATATGCCTACAAGGAAGACCAATTAATACTATTATTATTCAAATTTACACACCAAACACTAAAGCCAAAGATGAGGAAATTGCAGATTTTACCAACTACTGCATGGAGCTCTGGTGATCTAGTGCCTAAGGCATTTGACTGCTAACCACAGGCTGGCAGTTCAAATCTACCAGCCACTCCTCAGAAGGAAGGTGGGGCAATCTACTTCCATAGTGATACTGCCTTGGAAACCCAAGGAGGGATTGCTATGAGTCAGATCCAACTTGATAGCAGTGAGAATCAATTACTGCAGTTAGAAATTGACCAAACATGCCATCAGGATGTGTTGGTTATTACTGGTGATTGGAATGCAAAAGTTGAAAATAAAGAAGAACCATCCATAGTTCGAAAATATGGCCTTGGTGATAGGAATGATGCTAGAGATCACATGAGAGAACTTTGCAAGATCAACAACTTATTCATTGCAAATACTTTTTTTTCAACAACATAAGTGATAACTATAACATGGCCCTTACCCGATGAAATACACAGGAATCAGATCAACTACATCTGTGGAAAGAGGAGATGGAGAAGCTCACTCTCTTCAGCCAAAATAAGGCCATGACCTGACTGTGGAACAATTGGTCATATGAAAGTTCAAATTGAGGCTGAAGAAAATTAAAATAAGCCCGTGAGAAAGAAAATATGACATTGGTTATATCCCTCCTGAATTTAGAGACCATCTAAAGAACAGATTTGATGCACTGAATACCAATGACCAAAAACCAGCCAAAATGTAGGATGACATCAAGAATATCAACCATGAAGAAAGCAAGAGGTCATTAAAAAGACAGGAAAGGAAGAAAAGACCAAAATGGATAGCAGAAGAGACTCTGAAACTTGCTCTTGAATGGAGAATAGCTAAAGCAATGGAAGAAATGACAAGACAAAGAGCTGAACAGAAGATTTCAAAGAACAGCTCAAGGAGATAAAGTCAATTATTATAATGATGTGTGCAAAGACCCAGGGTTAGAAAAGCAAAAGAGAAGAACACACTTGGCATTTCTCAAGCTAAAAGAACTGAAGAAAAAATTGAAGTCTTGAGTTGCAATATTGAAAGATTCTGTGTGCAAAATATTGAATGATGCAGACAACATCAAAAGAAGATGGAAGGAATACACAGAGTCACTGTACCAAAGAGAATTAGTTGATATTTATCCATTTCAGAAAGTAACATATGATCAAGAGTCAATGGCATTGAGGGAAAAATTGAAGCCACCCTTCAACAAGGCTCCAGGACTTGATGGAATACCCATTGAGATGTTTCAAGAAATGAATGCTGCGCTGGAGGCACTTACTCATCCATGCCAAGAAATTTGGAAGACAGCTATCTGGCTAACTGACTGGAAGAGATCCAAATTTGTACCCATTCCAAAGAAAGGTGATCTCACAGAATATGGAAATTATTGAACAATATCATTAATCTCACACACAAGTAAAATCTTGCTGAAGATAATTAAAAAATTGTTGCAGAAATATGTTGACAAGGAACTTCCAGAAATGCAAGCTGGATTCAGAAAAGGACGTGGAAAGAGGGATGTCATTGCTTATGTCAGATTCATCTTGGCGGAAAGCAAAGAATACCAAAAAGTGTTTACTTGTGTTTTATTGATTATGAAAAACCATTTGACTGTGTGGATCATAAAAATTTGTGGATAACATTGAGAAGAATGAGAATTCCAGAACACTTAATAGTGCTCGTGAAGAATCTGTACATAGACCAAGAGGCTGTCATTCAAACAGAACAAGGGAATACTCCATGGATTAAAATAAGGAAGAGTGCATCAAGCTTGTATCCTTTCACCAGGCTGGCACAGGACCAAGTAGTGTTTTGTTGTGTTGTACATACAGTCAGAGCCCACTCGATGTCACCTAACAACAGCATAAGGCCATGGGAGCTCTGGTGGCATAGTGACTAAGGCATTTATTTGACTGCTAACCAGAAGGCTGGTGGTTCAAACCCGCCAGCCATTCATTGGAAGGAAGACTAAGCAATTTACTTCCATAGAGATACCACCTCGGAAAACAAAGGAGAGGTCACTATGAGTTGGAACAGACTTGATGGCAGTGAGTTTGTTTTTTTGTTATGCTGACACTAGAAGTGGATAATAATTGTGAAAATACCTTTCTACATTGGTATTTCATACATTTGGTTAAAAGTACGGTCTGTTTTAAATGTGTTTTAATTATTTTTCATAATAAACCAATAATAACAAACTGTCATCGAGTCATTTCTGACTCATAGCCATCGAGGGTTTCCAAGGCTGTAAATCTTTACAGAAGGCTATTACCCGGTCTTCCTTCCACAGAGTGGCCGGTGGTTTTGCACTGCTGACTTTCTGGTTAGCAGTCAAGTGCCTTATCCACTATGCCATCAGAGCTCCTTATTTTTCATAATAAGTTGTATATTTTTCAGAATAAACAAATCAAAAACTTTTTCTTCATCTTACTGGTAGAGAGATCTTTTTATAATTATGTAAGATTCCTCTTGGTCTCTAATAATTTTTTTTTTTTGCTCTGAAATCCAGTTTATCTGGAATAGATATAGACCGTCCTGCTTTTTCTGATTAATGTTTGCTAAGTCCATCTGTTTCCATCTTTTTACTTCCAGCTTGGCTGTGTTGAAGTGAGCTCCTTGCACACAACATATTGTGTGAACATGTTTTTTGTGTTTGTTTTGTTTTGTTTCATTTTGTGTTTTAATGTACTGTCAACTTTTGGCTTTTAATTGTGTAGGTGATTTTGTTTTAAGGAAATTATTGATATTTTAAGGTTTAAATCTATGACTTTATTATTTTTTTCTATTTGTTTAATCTGTTTCATCTTCCTGTTTCTATTTTCTTACCTTCCTATTGGTTATTTGAACTTTGAAATTTGTTTAGGATTTCATTCTGATTTACTAATACAGTTTTGAGTATATTTCCTTGTAGTGGTTCAGTGGTAGAATTACTGCTTTCCATGTAGAAGATCTGTATTGGATTCCCAACCAGTGCACCCTATACCCAGCTACAGCATGTCTGTCAATGGAGGCTTGTATGGTGATATGTTGTTGAACAACTTTCAGTGGAGCTTCCAGGCTAAGACAGACTAGAAAGAAAGGCCTGGCAATCTCCTGAACAATCAGCTATTGGAAATCCTGTGGAGCACAGTTCTACTATGCATAGGTCACTTTAAGTTGGAATAAACTCATTGGCAACTAACTGGGTTTGCTTTTACATGAGTACCTCCTGGAGAAAAAAATCCTTCAAGCTCACATTTAGCCACTGATTTATGCCTCTTCTTCCTACACAGCAACCATTTTCATTGTTTTGTGGAGATGCAATTGAGAAAAGCTTACAAAAAATCTAGAAAATTAATGACAGCTTTTGATATTACTGTTACAATAAATATGGGACTAGATATAAACAAACTGTAGTAATTCTAGCAAAAGCTTTCCATTCCAGAACATGGAATCATTCTCATCAAAAGCCATTTTTTTTTAACTACATGTGGAGATGAGTAGATTGAAATGTAAAGAAAGAAAAATTAAGATCAAACAAAAATATGTTTTTACACATGAATAAGAAATCAAAAGATGAGTTGTATTAAGCAAACCTGCTGCGAAACACCTCTTTAAAGTATTAGAAAGCAAAGTTATCACTTTAAAGACTAAAGTGCACCTGACCAAGCCATGGTATTTTCAGTCACCTCATAGCATGTGAAAGCTGGACAGTGAATAAAGAAGACCAAAGAAGAATTAATTCATTTGAATCATGGTATTGGTGAAGTATATTTCATATACTGAGACTGCCAGAAGGATTAACAAATTTGTCTTGGAAGAAGTACAGCCAGAACGTTCCTTAGAAGTGAGAATGGTAAGACTTTATCACATATACTTTGGACACATTATTGGGAGAGACCAAGTTCTGGAGAAGAACATCATACTTGGCAAGGATGAGAGTCAGTGAAAAAGAGGAAAACCTTCAACGAGATTGTGGTAGTTAAATTTGTATGTCAACTTGGCTGGGCCTGGTTGAGTGGCTGGGCAGCTGATGGTAGTTATTCCTCATGATGACACTGGCAATCAGCTCCATGGTAGGATCTACCACAAGCAGCTGAGCAACTGCCTTTGGAATGTGGTCTGCTTCCCATATATGAGGAGAAGCCTTGGGGATAGTCTCTAGCTTATGGCATGCTTGGACCCTGCATGTAGCCATGTCATTGTTCAGCAGCCTGCCATGCTCTGCTGACCTTGTAACTTACAATGGACTTAAATTAATGGCTTGCTGTGCAGTTTGGTAACCTCAGGACTGTGACTTTTTACTTGTCAACCTTAGGCTTGTCTGCCTCAGCAGCCAGCAGCTGTCTGAGTGAAGAAACGCCTCTAGCTCCAGTGGGCCAGAAGCAGGAGACAGAGCTGGACCCCAAAGTTGAGGGGCTTTCACCCAGCCCCTAGAACCTGGCACTTTGGACTTGGACTTAAAGCCTCCAAATTGTGAGAATAAACTCTTGTTTGTTCCAGCCGTCCCATTTGTGGTATATTCTTGTCAGAGCAGCACTAGGTAACCAGAACAGAGACAGACTGACACAGTGGCTGCAACAATGGGCCCAAAACACAGCAACAGTTGTGAGGATGGCACAGGACTGGGCAGTGTCTCTCTCTTGTATAAAGTGTCACTCTGAGTTGGAAAAGACTCAATGACACCTAACAACAAAAACAATTGTTGGCTGCCCTTCAGGTCTGGAATTGAACCCACAACTGTGGTTTCCAGCCAAACAAAGTACAGGCATGTGAGTTTAACATTTACCTCAAGTAGACACACGCCCTGGAGAGAACAATCATGGGAGAAGGAAGGGCTGCTTATGCACAGGGAGATAGCTCAGGGTGCAGAAGAGTATGGAGGGATGGACACTGGGAGGAGGTAACTATGGGGAGGAAGTGGGAGGGGAGCTGCTGCATTGTAAATTTTGGTCAATGACATGAGACAAAGTATATGTGAACTGCTGTATGAAAAGTGAACTTACTCTGTAAATCTTCACCCAAATCCTAATTAAAAAAAAAAAAAATTGTTGGGTAAGTAATTATTAATATCATGAAAATATATAGACTCCAATATTTGCTTTGCTAAAAAAAGTACCTTTTTTTTGTTGTTGTTCATGAATCTCAGGACATAAGGAACATATCTCAAGGAGAAGCCAGAAAATTTTGCACAACTAAAGAATTACTGAAGTAAAAATATTTTATTTGGAATTTTTTAGGCCTATGAGAAAGTTATCTATTTTTCTCTAGAAACAACGCTCACTATGCAACAACAAATGCAAATTTCATTTTTATAATCCATTCAGAATTTGAAGTCTAGGTTTGGGCCATATTTGAATGTTTAATTAGGAAAGGGAATTTTTAAACATCAGCTTTTTGTTTTTTAATAATTTTTTCTATTTCAATTGGCACCTTGAAGTATTTTTTCCTAGCAGCTAAATCTGGTTTCCAAACTCTATTCCAGAGAATTATTTTAGGCATAAATTCCTGTAACTTCTAATTTTTTTTTAATGAAAATGTCTCAATTCAAAACTTTAGAAAGTTAACATAAACCCTTCAGATTAGGTTTCTGCACATAAAGCCCGATAGGTATACCCAAACTTTTGAATTATCAATAAAAACGCCTCAACTGTAAGTTTAGAGATGATTGTCTTCATTTAAAGGAGTGTGGGTGGAGTCGTGGGTAAGTTACTTGACTGCTAACTGGAAGTTGAGCAATTCAAACCTACCAGCTGTTCAGTGGAAGGAAGATGAGGCTATCTACTTCTGTAAAGATTTACTACTCCACATCCTCCATTGGGGAGTAGCAACTGGGGTCTTAAAAGCTTTCATGCGGCCATCCAAGATGCAGCTAGCAGTAAAAAAAAAAAAAAAAAAAGAAGAAGAAAAAAACAAGGGCATTTGGAAGCAATCAGCAATGGGACACAATGGCCCTCAAGACCAGAAGAACTAGATGGTGCCCAGCTACCAATGCCAAGCAGTCAGGAAAGGATCAAATCTGGAGATCCTGGATAGAGTGGGAGGAAGAACGTGGAACAAAATCCAAAAACTCAATAATGACCAGAATTACTGGTCAGACAAAATCTGGTGACACTCCCAATACTATGGCCCTGGAATACATTTGCCTGGAATAAGAAAAGCACCCCCATGGGCTGGCTCTCAGTCTAATAGTTAACAAGATGTACACACAGACCACTCAACCCAGGATGATGCACCCACATACTCTATGGTAATACATCCCTTACAGCAATAGACCACAGGACACCAGAGGACCAAAATTCAAACTGAGGAAATGCAGGACAAACAGGAGTCCACAAATATGAGGGGCACAGGGGGACGGTTACAGGGTAGGGAGGGAAGGAGCCTGGGTTAGGGTTTGACATAGTAAATGAGGAATGAAACTAAATGTGTACATAATGTTGAATGTAAAACCAGCTCTTAAAATTTTTAAAAAAAAAGAAAGAAAGAAAAGAAAATGATTTAGGGCTGCTATGAGTCAGAAATGACTCAATGGCAATGAGTTTGCTTTTTTTGTTTTTTTGGTGTGATCTTCATTTATGGAAATGATTATATCTTTCAAACTTGATGGCAAATCATAGATTGCTAATTTAATGAAGAATAAAAATAATTCACTATAAATTTTTTACCTGTATAATATAAGAATGTTTTGTATCTGTTACTTTTCTATAAGTCAAAATAGAAATAATAGTTCAAACTAAGCCTCTTAAGTGAAAAAAAAAGAGAAGTACATAAATATGCATATACATATATGGATTTTCATGAAATCTTCACCTGCCTCTTTTAAATAATTAGGATTAAAACATCACCCTCAGAGTAAAGCCTTAAATACTAAATTAAATTGTTACCTTCTTTACTTAGAGCTCTCATATATATGAAAGAAATTTTTAAAGAAGTCATTATGTATTTCTTATTTTCTTCATTACTTTCTTTAAACTCTAAATTCTAATTACTTTAAACAAATTTTGGACCAATTTTAATTTGTCAATCAATTTTAACCGTTGATAAGAATTGGTATTGGAACAAACAATTGTCTCTGATATTTGTTAGCTTTGTCTCTATTATTCTTCATTCATGATATCGAAATTCTACCTCAAACTTCCTAGTATGAAGTTTTGTTTGACTTTCTTCATGAAGTTAGAATTCCTAATACCTTAGAGTTCTTATTTGTTCTCCCTCTTATTTTTCAGTAGAGATGTAACAGTTAATGACATGTGTAGAATGCCAATATCAGACAATGCTATAAGAAAGAAAGAAGGGAGGAAGGGAGGGAGGGAGGAAGGAAGGAAGGGTCTAGTTACAACAAAATATTTTTTGTACTTATATGCAAAATTGATTCTATTACTAATACCTGAGAACCAAAAATATGTTTCCTCTTGAATGTATTTTGACTGTCGCTTTTACTTGATATTCAGGACATCAGTAGGTTTGTTATTGGAGGATTTTTTCAAACATTTAAATTACTCATTTTTAGACTCTGTAACACTCAATATATATGTATCATGATGTAGGCCAGATGCTTTCAGATTTGTTACTTGACTCACTTTTTCAGAAACATATTATGTTATTGAAATGTATGATTAGTACTTTTATAAGTAAAAGAAGCCACAGTAAACACTTGTTTAACCAGCATTTATTAAATACATTAAACCAACATTTATTAATTACCTCCCATGTGTTGAGGCTGTAGGGATAAATAGGACCCATAATCTCAGGTATCTGATGCTCTAAAATGCAAAAAAAAAAAAAAAAAACCTCACTGCTGTCGAGTTATTTTCGACTCACAGCGACCCCTCCTTGGGTTTCCGAGGCAGTATCTCTACCAAGGTAGATTGCCCAGTCTTCCTTCCAGGGAGTGGCAGCTTGTATTGGTTATCTAGGGCCACTCTGACAGCAATACATCACAGATGAGAAGACTTTAACAAACAGGGGTTTATTCTCTTAGAGTTGGAGGGTTTAAGTCTGAGTTAAAAGTGCTGGGATCTAGGGGCTGGGTGAAAGCCCCTCAACACTGGGCTTCAGCTCTGGCTCCTGCTCCTGGCCTACTGAAGCTAGTGGCTTTTCTTCACTCAGACAGCTGCTGGCTGCTGAGGCTGCCAAGCCCATGGTTGACAAGTAAAATGGCACAGTCTTGATGTTACCAAACCACATGGCAGGCCATTAATTTAAGTCCATTGTAAGTCCCAAGGTCAGCAAAGCATGGCAAGCTGCTGAACAAAGACACAGCTACATGTAGGACTTAAGTGTACCATATGCTAGGGACTTTTCCCCAAGCTTTCTCCTTATGTACAGGAAGCAGACCACATCCGTAAAGCAGCTACTCAGCTGCTCACAGTAGATTCTACCATGGAGTTGATTACCAGTCTCATCATGGGGAATACTACATCCTGGTGTCCAGCCCCTCAACCAGGCCCAGCCAAGTTGACACACAAACTTAACTACCACACTGGTGGATTTGAACCACTAGCTTTCTGATTAGCAGTCAAATGCCTTAGCCACTATGCCACCAGAGCTCCTCAGGAAGAACAACAACAAAAAGTTAATTATCAGAAGCTAGTTTACTTCTATAATCTTACTTAAATTGACTTCAGACCAGTTGAATTTATTAAAGCAAACAGTGTCTCCTAGAAGACTGAAATTTATATTATGCATCTTCCTCCCTTGTAAGGTGTTTCCAAATCATTTGTGTACAACAGTTCCTATACATTGAGTAATGAACGTACAATGACAAAATCTAAGATTCCTTTTGACTAGCCTTGAACTGGAGGATAATTCTTGTGATAACCTCTTCCCCAGCACCTCCTCACCCCATCAGGTGAGTATTTTGGAATAAGACTCTGCTTCCTTAGATAATGACCATTTATAGTTCCTTTCATAGTAAGGAATAAGATTTTATGATCAAGTACATGGCAAACAAAATAATATTGACCAGAATAAATTCCACCAGCTAGTTCAGAGTGAGGTTTGGGGACAAGAAATGGAAACACATTTAACTGACCTAAGTAGAAACTCAGGGGAGCAAGTCTATTTCTGGGCCTAACAAATGCCTGGAATGTTTTTTCTAGAGATAGAAAAATAATAAATAATATTGGCAAAACTGCTAGCTTAATAATAAATATTTTGTACTATTCCCTTTGCTTAATGTTTCTCAAACAATAATTTAGGTTTCATTAGAACATGACAAATTTTTATTCTATTCATAACTATTATGTTCCTTTTTTTTGAAAAAAAAAAAAAAAAGCAAGAGTTACTTCTTGGATAAAGGTCTGAGAAAGAAAATCTAGATCCTTTAGCCTCAGCTCTGCCACCCACATAAACGGAAAGCATTTGACTATTTTCTTTTCCCTGCAGAACTTCTAATGTGGTTACTTCATCTTTGCCCTAAATCTTAAGTAATTTTTTAAAATCTAAGTCATATTGTGAAGTACTGATTTTGGAAAAAAGGAAAATTCTGGTAGTTTTTCAGTAACTATTGGTTTCCAGTTAATTCTTTTATATGTAAAATTCTGAAAGAGAGTAGAGTGACAACATGACCTAGATACATAATGCTGAAGCATTAACAATTAATTTATCCATATTCAGACAACAGCAGTAGCAGGCCGGAAGAGCAGGAGAAAGGGGATAGAACCCAGGAAGCCAAAGAGAAGAGCAATCAGCCGAAGGGATTAGGTGAGGAGGGGAAACTCAGGGACGCCCA
>NW_006922054.1:1151643-1157504 GCF_000298275.1 Orycteropus afer afer | reverse complement strand
TTGTGGGGCTGGCGCGGGATCGGGCAGTGTTTCATTCTGCTGTGCATGGGGTCGCTATGAGTCAGAAATGACTCGATGGTACTTAACAACAACAACAAGAAGACAATATTTACTGAGAAGTATCTTTAGGCTAAGCAATGAGAAAACTAGGCTTTGTAGAGCTTGAAATTTATGCCTCTACAGGAAAAAGATGTGAAAGTATGACCGCTAAATTAAATTTTAAAAATGGATGCTTTCTTACTGGTCTGTTAGAGCCTGTTGATATCTCATATTATGGTCCCTAGTCATTCTTCATGCCTGCAATTGAACTCACTCCTGTGGCGTCCAGCCAAACAATAGACAGGCGTATAGGGTGAACATTTAACCGGGTAGAAACACTCTTTAGATCAATCATAGGAGACCAGAAGGGCAGTATTTGCACCCAGAGTTAGCTCAGAGGGAATGAATGCATGGGAAAGGACACAGGGAGGAAGTAGGAATAGAGCTGTTACATTGTGAGGATTACAATCAGTGTCATTAAACAAAATGTGTGTGAACTGCTGTATGGAAAATGAATTTGCTCTGTAAACTTTCACCCAAATCACATTAAAAAATAAAATAAAAAAAAAGACTAGTGGATCTTATATGGAATTAAAAGCTTCCAGTCCAAACAAATAAATAAACAAAGGACACTTCCTTTAAAATAAGGAGAGAAATAATACAAAAATAAATTTGTTCAAAGATAATAAATATCAAAAAACTACAAAATCCAGAAAAGTAACAGTATTTTTACTGATTGCATAATATTTCTTTAATATTTTTCCTTCTATTTTGGGTGCAAACACTTGGATGACTTCTTTATATAACAATTATTTCCTAATATAATTTTCTAAAGAGAAAATATAAATATAATTCTTCTTTTCTTCTAGCATGGTTGGTTGATTTTTTAAATTATTATTAATGGATTGTTGTTGTTGGGTGCCATTCAGTTGGCACAGACTCATAATGACCTTAATTACAACAGAACGAAACACTGCATGGTCCTGCACCATCCTCACAATCCTTGCTGTACTTGAGCCTATTATTGTAGCCACTGTCAAGCCATCTCACTGAGGGCTTCCCCTTCTTCATGACCTTCTACTTTAATAGGAAGCATAGTGCCTAACACATTTGACTGCTAACCAGAAGTCTGGCAGTTCAAATCCACCAACCACTCCCTGCAAGGAAGGTTGGGCAATCTACTTCCATAGTGATACCACCTGGGAAATCCAAGGAGAGGTCGCTATCAGTCAGACCAGACTCGACGGCAGTGATCTTCTACTTTACCAGGCATGATATCCTTCTCCAGAGAATGGTCCCTTCTGACAACATGACCAAAGTAGGTGAGAAAAAGTCTGGCCATTCTCACTTCTAAGGAGATTTTGGCTGCACTTCTGGGACAGTTTTGTTTGCTCTTTGGGAAGTCCATGGTATTTTCAGTATTCTTCACCAATGCCACCATTCAAAGACATTAACTCTTCTTCAGTCTTCCTTATGTGTTGTCTAGCTTTCACATGCATATGAGGCAATTCGAAATACCATGGCTTGGGTCAGGAGCACCTTAATCTTCAAAGTGACATCTTTGCTTCTCAATACTTTAAAGAGGTCTTTTGTGGCAGGAAGATTGGGTGATCTACTTCTGTAGTGATAACCTCTTCGGAAACCCAAGGAGGGGTCAGTATGGGTCGGATCCGACTCCACGGCAGTGAGTTTGGTTTGGTTTGGTTTGGTAGTAGGTTTGCCCCGTGCAATCTGATGTCTGATTTCCTGACTGCTGCTTCCATGGATGCTGACTGTGGATCCAAGTAAAATGAAATCTCTGACAACCTCAATCCTTTCTCTGTTTATCATGACATTGCTTATTGGTCCAAGTGTGAGGACTTTTGTTTTCTTTATGTTAAAGTGTAATGCATACTGAAGACTGTAGTTTTTGATCTTCATCAGTAAGTGTTTCATCTTCACTTTCAGCTAGCAAAGTTGTGTCATTTGCATATTGTAGATTGTTACTGTATCTTCCACCAATCCTGACACTGTGTTCTTCATATAGTCCACCTTCTCTGACTATTTGCTCAACATGCAGATTGAATAAATATGGTGAAAAGATATAACCTTGAGGTACATCCTTCCTGATTTGAAATCATGCAGTATCCCCTGTTCTGTCTGAATGACAGTCTCTTGATCTATGTGCAGGTTCCTCCTATGTACAGGTAAATAGATTAGAAGAGTGTATTTGAGTCTCACAAATTATTTTCATTGATTTCATAGAAAATGTTATTATGTGTCTTGCTTATTTTGGAAAAACCTCAGTTAAGTTTCTTTCACATAGATACTACTGAACTCAAACTAAATATCTTACGAATTAAACTTTCTTAGTGTGTAATTTCAAAAATACTCACAGTCACTTTAACAGAACCAGGCAAGAAGAAGAGTGTGATAGAGGAGATGTTAGATTGGAAAGTGAACAGTGTTCTTAAGCAACTGTATTTAAAATATTTTATTTTTGTAAATTTTAAAGAAACATGTGCCTATGTGAATGTATTGTTAAGGCCCTGCCCATAGTCTTGGAAAGGATGTGTGCAAGTAAAGGGCCCTAAAACTTAAGTATCTTTGTTGTTGTTGTTAGGTGCCACTGAGATATTTCTGACTCATAGCAACACTATGTATAAGAACAAAACACCGTATATCCTGGGTGATCCTCACAATCCTTGTTTGCTTGAATGCCTCATTGAAGCCCCTGTGCCAATTCATCTTATTGATGATTTTCCCCTTTTCACCGACCCTCTACTTTATCTAGAATAATATCTTTCTCCAGGGACTGGGCCTTTCTGACAACATGACCAAAGTACAAGAGACGAGGTCTGGCCATTCTTGCTTGTAAGGAGCATTCTGGCTGCATATCTTCCAGGACATATTTGTTGGTTCTTCTTGCAGTCTGTGGTATTTCCAATATTCTTAGCCAACACCATAATTCAAAGGCATCAATTCTTCTGCAGTCTTCCCCATTCATCGTCTATATTTCACATGCATATGAAGCAATTGAAAATATCATGGACTTGTATCCTTGGAGTCAGGAACTCTTAGTCTTCAAAGTGCCATCTCTTAAAAATGCTCTTAAAGATCTCTGTTAAGAGATCTAGCAGCATATTTTCCCAGTGAATAAGACCTCTGATTTCTTGACATCTGCTTCTGTGAGTGTTGATTGTGGATCCAAGTAAAATGAAGTCTTTGACAATTCAATCTTTTCTCCATTTATAAAGAAATTTCTTATTGGTTCAGTTGTGAGGATTTTTCTTTTCTTTACGTTGAGGTGCATTCAATACTGAAGGCTACACTCTTTGATTTTCATGTTTCAAGTCATGTTCACTTTCAGCAAGAAAGGTTGTGCCATCTGTATATCACAGATTGTTAATGAGTTTTCTTCTAATCCTGATGCTGTGTTCTTTTTCATATAGTCCATCTTCTTGGATTATTTGCTCAGCATACAGATTGAACAAGTATGGTGAAAGGATACAACCCCAATGCACACCTTTCCCGATTTTAAACCATTCAGTATCCCCTTGTTCTGTTGGAACTATTGCCTCTTGGTCTATGTACAGATTCCTCAGGCACACAAATAAATATTCTGGAATTCCCATTCTTTATGTTGTCCATAATTTGCTAGGATCTACATTGTTGAATGCCTTTGCATAGTCAAAAACACAGGTAAACATTTTTCTGTTATTCTTTGCTTTCAACCAAGATCCATTTGATATCAGTAATGTTGCTCATTCCACATCCTCTTCTGAGTCCAGCTTGAATTTCTAGAAGTTCCCTGTCAATATATCACTGCACCAGTTTTTTTAAATTATCTTCAGCAAAATTTTACTTGCTTGTGATATTAATGATATTGTTTGATAATTTCTGCAGTCTATCACCTTTCTTTGGAATGGGTACAAATGCAGATATCTTTCAATCCGTTGTCCAAGTACCTCTCTTCCAAATTATCAGTCAATTTGTACTGGGGTGGCTTGTGTGTTGCTGTGAGGCTGGAAGCTATGCCACTGGAATTTCAAATACCAGCACGGTCATCCATGGTGTACAGGTCTCAACAGAGCTGCCAGACTAAGCCAGAATGGGAAGAAACACAGAGCCATCTACTTCTGAAAACAATGACCACTCACTGAAAACCTTATAAACAGTAGTGGAACATTGTCTGATATGGTGCTAGAAGATGAGCTCCTCATGATGGAAGGCACTTAAAATATGACTGGGAAAGAACTGCCTCCTCAGAGCAGAGTTGACCTTAGTGACATGGATAGAGTAAAGTTTTGGAATCTTTATTTGCTGGTATGGCATGGCTCAAAATGAGAAGAGACAGCTGCAAACATTCATTAATAATCAGAAGTATGAATACAGGAAAAATCAAAATTGTGAAAAATTAAATGAAATGCATAAAGACCAATATTCTATGCTACAGTGACCTGGAATGGACTGATATTGGCCATTATGAATTGGAGAATCATATGGTCTACCATGGCAGGAATGCCAAATTGAAGAGGAATGGCATCCCATTCATTGTCCAGAAGAATATTTCAAGATCTATCCTGAAGTACAATTCTGTCAGTGAAAGGATAATATCTATACACCTACAAGGAAAATCAGTTAATAAGACTATCATTCAAATTTACTCACCAAGCACTAAAGGCAATATGAAGAAATTGAAGAATTTTATCAACTTCTGCAGTGTGAAGTTGGCCAAACATTGCAATCAACATATAATGATCATTATTGATGACTGGAATGAGAAAGTTGGAAACAAAGGATAATCATTGGTAGTTGGGAAATATAGCCTTGGTGATAGAAATGATGCTGGCTATCACATGATAGAATTTTGCAGAACCAGTGACTTATTCATTGTAAATACCTTTTTTTCAACAACATAAATGGTGACTTTGTACATGGACCTTGCCAAATGGAATATGCTGGAATCAAATATACTACATCTGTGGAAAGAGGTGATGAAAAAGCTCAGTATCTTCAGCCAAAGCAAGGCCAGGAGCTGACTGTGGAATAAATCATCAATAGCTCATATGAAAATTAAAGTTAAAAGTGAAGAAAATTAAGAAAGGTCTACAAGAGGCAAAATATGACCTTGATTATATCCCATCTGAGTTTAGAGAACAGCTGAAGAACAGATTTGAAGTACTGAACACCAATGACTGCAGATCAGATAAACTGTGGGATAACATCAAGAATATCATACAAGAAGAAAGCAAATGTTCATTTCAAAGGGAGGAAAGGAAGAAAAGACCAAAATAGATGTTAGAAGAAACTCTGAAACTTGCTCCTGAGCAAAGAGTAGCTAAAGTGAATGGAAGAAATGATGAAATAAAAGAGCTGAACAGAAGATGTCAGGGTGCTCGAGAAGACAAAGTAAAGTACTACAATGAAATGTGCAGAGACTTGGAATTATAAAAACAAAAGGGGAGAACACATTTGGCATTTGTCGAGATGAAAGAACTGATGCAAAAATTCAAGACTTGAATTGCAATACTGAAGGATTCAGTGGGCAAAATATTGAATGACATGGCAAGCATCCAAAAAAAAAAAAGAGAGAAAGAAAGAAAAGAAAGGAATGCACAGAGTCACTGTTCCAAAAAAAAATTGGTCTATGTTCAGCAATTTCAGGAGGAAGCATATGACCAAAAGCAATGATATTGAAAGAAGTCCAAGCTGCACTGAAAGAACTGGGATAAAAACTAGGCTCCAAAACCTACTATACAGCCACAGTAGTCAAAACTGCCTGGTATTGGTTCAATGACAGATACATAGACCAATGGAATAGAATTGAGAACCCAGAAATA
>NW_006922054.1:1144130-1149273 GCF_000298275.1 Orycteropus afer afer | reverse complement strand
AAAAAAAAAAAAAAAACCCTTGGCTCCAGGAATTGCCAGAGTATCCATTGAAATCAAGAGGCAGTCTTCAAATAGAACAACAGGCTATTGCATGGTTTGAAATCAGGAAACATTTATATCAGTGTTGTGCCCATTTGCCATACTTATTCAATCTGTATGCTGAGTAAATAATCTGAGATAATGGACTATATGAAGAATGTGGCATCAGGATTGGAGGAACAGTCATTAACAACCTATGATATGCAGATAACACAACTGTGCTTGCTGAAATGTAAGATGACTTAATGCACTTTTTGATGAAGTTCAAAGACTGCAGGGTCAAAACCAGAGGACCTAATTTTTAGCATAAATACCCTGTCAAGCTAAACTAAAAAATGCACAAATGATAGAAGATAAATTGGATAATTGAGATCTCCTAAAAAATTAAATAATTATGCTACTCAAAAGACTTTACCAAGAGAGTACAAAGAGACCCCACAGACAGAAAAATCTTTGGCAATGACATATCTGAAAATGGTGTAGTTTCTAAAACATACAGAAAATCTCAACAACTCAAGAACAAAAAGACACATATTCCAATCTAAAAAGGCAAAGGACATGAACAGACACTTCACAAGAGAATACTCAGGTGGGTAACAAATACATGGAAAGATGCTCACAATTATTAGCCATTGCAGAGATGCATATCAAAAGTACAATGAGATACCATCCAAGTCATCTCTGCAAAAATGACAATGGTTGAAAAAAAAACCAAAACCCAAAACAGTAAATGCTGGTGATGTTGTGGGGAATTGGAACTCATATATTGCTGGTGGGATTGTAAAGTGGCACAGCCACTATGAAAAACAGTATAGCACTTCCTTAAAAAGCTAGAAATAAAAATATCTTATGATCTAGCAATCCTGCTCCTAGGCATTTGTTTTGGAGATATAAGAAGAGTGACACAAATAGACATATACACACCTATGTTCACTAAAGTATTTTTCACAATAGCAAAAAGATGGAAACAACCGCAGCACCCATCAAAAGATGACTGGATAAACAAATTGTGATATATACATACAATAGAATAGAAGCATCTGTGAAATATAACACGGATGAATCTGGAGGACATTATGCTGAGTGAAATAAGTCAACCACAAAAAGATAAATATTATATGTTGCACCATTATATGAACTCATGAATAAATACACACACAAAAGTCAAAGTTCTTTGATGATTACTAGGAATAGGAGGGACAAGGAGGAGAAATCATTTTCTAAATAGTAGACACTTGTTACTTTGATGATGGGAAAGTAAATCTCAAATATGGGTGATGTCAACACAACTTACCCAAGATAAATAATGACCTTAATAAGTACAAGAGAAAAAGGGACAATTTTGGTAAATGCTACAACATACACATTTTTTTCAGTAACAGTAAAAGCAGCAGTAAAAAATATATATGTGGTTATGTATGTAGATAGGGATACATACATGCATATAGGAAGGCATATGTGAGTAAATGGAGTTGTATGCATAGGTGTATCTGTAGTCACAGTTATAGAGGCTTCCTAGACATATTCAAACAACTCATGGGATTTGTTTACTGGGTCTAAAGACTTGACTTTGGGGGGACAACTTAGTCAAACAGAGTTCACAAAGATAATATTTGACATCCTAGTTTGGTGAGTAGTGTCTGGGGTCTTAAAAGCTTGTGGGCAGCTATCTGAGATACAGCTATTAGACTCTACTCATATGGAGTAAAGAGAATGAAGGAAATCAAAGACTCAAAGAAACTACTCCATGGAACTAATAGTCCATATGAACCACAGCCCCTTCTAACCTGAGACTGGAAGAACTAGATGGTACCTGGCTATCATTACTGACGGTTCTGACCAGGGTCACAATGGAAAGTCTTGGATAAAATGGAAATATAGAAAAAAACTCAAATTCCTAAAAAATGCGAGATCTATTACACTGAAAAAGACTAGAAGAATCCCTGAAACTATTGCCCTAAGATATTCTTTAAACTTGGAGTCAAACTTATTTCTGTATGTCACCTTTCAGCCAAATAATAGACTGGTTTATAAAGTAAACAGTATCACCAGTGAGTAATGTGTTCCCTTAAACAATTAACTATATGATATCAAACGATCAACATTTACTCAAAAGCAAAGAGGAGAAGGCAAGAAGGAGGGAAGTTAGGTCAATGGAAATAGGAAACACCGAATAGAAATAAAGATTGTAACCAACGGACAGAAAAGTTTGTATAAAAATTGTTAAATATATAAATTTTCACCTAAATACAACAAAGTGTTATATTTTAAAAATTTCACATTAAGTCATACCAGAATAGGGTGTCCTAATCCAATCATAGTAGTGTTCTTATGAAAGAGAAGAGACACAGAGAGACAAACAGAGAAAAGATGGCCATGATACACCTACATGGCAATGGACACCTTGGGTTACCAGAAGCTTAGGAGAGACAAGCAAGGATTTTCCCCTAGAGCCTTTGGAGGAAGTATGGTCCTGACAATACTATGTACTCAAACTATAACCTCCAGAACTGTGAGACAATGCATTTCTGTTTTTATAATGAACTGCCGTGGAGTCAGATCCAACTCACAGTGACCCCTCCTTGGGTTTCCAAGGCAGTATCACTATGGAAGTAAATTGCCCAACCTTCCTTCCGAGGAGTGGCTGGTGGGTTTGAACTGCCAGCCTTCTGGTTAGCAGTCAAGTGCTTTAGGCTCTACACTACCAGAGTTCCCCAGGTAAGCAGAGAGAGTTTAAAGATACAGGAAATAAATTAGTTCCTGAGAAAGAAGAATAGGATGTGATTCACAGCACTGTTGGAGGGATTGCTTAGAGATACAAATCTCATAAATTTTGAGGCAAGTTCTTGCCCCAGAATTTAATAAGAAATTTAAGTCTCAAATTCACTTTGAAAGCATAGCAAGTATATTCACACTTTCCCCTCACTTTCCATAGACATGGCTAGGAAATATATTTTTTTAATGAGCTAATTCATCTATTATTCTTCCAGAAACTTTTAAATGGACCAAAAAGTTAAATGGCATGTGAATAATAAGGAAAAAGTCATGTTTTTGGTGAATTATCATTTATGCTTGAATAGAGAGTAGATCTTAAGGGAAGAAACTCTAGGAGGTGATAATTGCTTGAGGAAAAGTTCCATGTTAGTTCTATTAAGTCTTTAAGTGGAAAAGAAAATGAGCAACAGGAAATGGATGAAAGTCAGAAGAACATAAATCAATTCTCCTTTCATCAATTCATGTACATTTTGTTTTATGTCGATTAAAATTTCCATAATATAATATCACTGATCTTGCTTCCTCCTTGTGTTTCCCTTTTCCATTTATCTTTCTTACTCCTTCCTGCTTTCTGAATTTTGTTCCTGGTCAAATGCCTCCCTTTTGATCTCAAACAGTTGATTGTTCTAAGGAACATATACTTCCCCAGTGTTATTGTTCACTAGGAGCCCACCAGCTGCTCTGCAGAAGATGGGGCGATCTGCTTCCATAAAGATTTACAGCCTAAGAAACCCAATGAGGGTTGCTATGAGTTGGAATCTACTAGATGGTGATGAGTTTGGTTTGTCTTTTTGAGTGTTATTGTTCATCTTAATGACTTGCCTATCCTTTGAGTGAAAGTTGAGCCACAGGGATGAGTTCACTTCCAGGCTTGAAGGGTGAATAAAGGCCATAGTCTCTGGGATCCCACTAATCTCTGTCAGACCAGTAAGCCTGGCATTTTTTATGATTTTGTGTTCTGTTCAACATTTTTTCTCATTCTATACAGGACCATCTAATGTGATTCCTTTCATAGCAGTTGGCAGTGATAGCCTGGCACCATCTTGTTCTTCTGGTCTTATAGCCATGGAGATTGAGGTTTGTAGGGTCCATTAGTCCTTTGATCTAATTGTTTCCATGTGTCTGATGTTCCTCATTCTTATTTGCTCTGGATGGGGGGAGACCGATAGTTGCACTTTAGATGGCTACTCACAAGCTTTTTAGACCCCAGTCCCCACCCACCAAAGTAAGATACAGAACATTTTCTTTGAGGACTATGTTGTGCCAACTGACCTTGGTGTCTCCCAAGACTGTGGTCCTTTACCTCTGGGCCTGGTAACTCATTCTCTCAAAGTACTTGGTTATGGCTAAGAAGTTTTCATAACTTTTCCCTTCTGCTATATTCATGGATGTATTTGCAACATATACATCTACATATGTAGAAATATCCTCTTTTATACCTATATAATATTCATGGATGTAGTCCCATTTGCCTTCACATACCTGTTTAGCTTGTGTATCTATGTATTCACCTGCAGATATTATTGTTATTGTAGGATTGAGTATGTAATATTATTTTCCTGTGCTGTCTTTAATTCTTGTGTTCCTTTGCTTTGATCATTCTGTGCTGGCCTCCTCCTGATTGTATACTACTTTCCCCTTCATCCAAGTTAACATGTGTGTACCCTCTTGTTAGTGATTTACCATCCCTTCACCTCCCACCCCTGGTAACCAGCAAAGAATATTTCTTTCTATGTGAAAAACTTTTCTTGACTTTTTATAATAGTGGTTTCCTACAATATTTGCCCTTTTGTGATTAATGTACTTCACTCAGCATAATATCCTCCAGGTTCATCTATGTTATGAAGTGTTTCACAGATTTGTCATTATTCTATAACATCATGTGGTATTTTATTGTTGCTGTGATGAAGATGGGCATGAATATATATCGATTCAAGTCATTGCTTTTATTTCTGTAGGATTTATACTAGTAGGAGTACTGGATCATATGGTATTTCTATTTTCAACTTTTTAAGGAAGCACCATATGGTTTCTACAGTTGTTGTTGTTAGGTGCTGTAGAGTCATCTCTGACTCATAGCGACCCTGTGCGCAACAGAATGAAACACCACCCAATTCCACTCCAGCTCTGTGATCTTTGTTATACTTGAGCCCATCACAGCAGCCACTGTGTCAATCCATCTGGTTGAGGACTTTCCCTTGTTTAGTTGACCCTCCACCTTACCAAGTATGACATTCTTCTCCAGGGAATGGTCCCTTCTGACAACATGACCAAAGTAGGTGAGACGAAGTCTGGCCATTCTTGCTTCCAAGGAGCATTCTGACTGCAC
>NW_006922054.1:1122034-1143028 GCF_000298275.1 Orycteropus afer afer | reverse complement strand
TTGGTATTCCGTCAATTCCTGGAGCCTTGCTCTTCCCCAATTTCTTCAGTGCACCTTTGACTTCTTCCTTAAATACCATTGGTTCTTGATTAGATGCCACCTTCTGAAACGGATGAATGTCAAACAGTTTTTTTATTTGTTTATTTGTTTTTGGTATAGTGACTCTGTGTATTCCTTCTATCTTCTTTTGATGCTTCCTGCATCATTCAATATTTTGCCCATAAAATCTTTTAATATTGCAACTCAAGGCTTAAATTTTTCCCTCAGTTCTTTCAGCTTGAGAAATGCCAAGCATGTTCTTCCTTTTTGGTTTTCTAACTCCAGGTATTTGTACATTTCATTATAATAATGGACTTTGTCTTCTCAAGCTGCTCTTTGAAATCTTCTGTTCAGCTCTTTTATCTTGTCATTTCTTCCATTTCCTTTAGCTACTATCCATTCAAGGGCAATTTTCAGAGTCTCTTCTGACAGCCATTTTGGTCTTTTCTTCCTTTCCTGTCTTTTTAATGACCTTTTGCTTTCTCACGGATGATGTTATTGATGTCATCCCACAATTCCTCTGGTTTTCAGTCATTGGTGTTCAATGCAACAAATGTATTCTTCAGATGATCTCTACATTCAGGGTGGGGGCCACCAAGGTCATATTTTGGCTCTTGTGCACTTTCTTTAATTGTCTTCAACTTCACCTTTAACATGTATATGAGCAGTTGATGACCTATTCCACAATCAGCTCCTGGCCTTGTTTTGGCTGAAGATATTGAGCTTCTCTATAGCCTCTTGCCACAGATGTAGTCTAGTGATGTCTACATGTGTATCTGCCATCTGTGTTGTTGAAAAAGGCACTTGCAATGAATTAGTCATTGGTCTTGCAAAATTCTCTAGTGTTATTTCTATCATGAAGGTCATATTTTCCAACTACCAGTGATTCTTCTTTGTTTCCAACTTTTGCATTCCAATCACAAGTGATAATCAGCACATCTTGATTGCATGTTCAGTCAATTTCAGACTGTAGAAGTTGGTAAAAATCTTCAATTTCATCATATTTGGCTTTGGTAGTTGGTGCATATATTTGAATAATGGTTGTATTAACTGATCTTTCTTGTAGACACATGGATATTATCCTATCACTGACAGCATTGCACTTCAGGATAGATTATGACATATTCTTTTGGTTTTCTAACTCCAGATCTTTGCACATTTCATTATAATAATAGAGTTTATCTGCTCGAGCTGCTCTTTGAAATCTTCTGTTCAGCTCTTTTATCTTGTCATTTCTTCCATTTTCTTTAGTTACTCTTCATTCAAGGGCAAGTTTCAGAATCTTTTCTGACATCCATGTTGGTCTTTTCTTCTTTTGTAGTCTTTTTAATGACCTCTTGCCTTCTTCATGGATGATATTCTTGATGTCATCTTACAATTCCTCTGGTTTTCGGTCATTGATGTTCAGTGTGACAAATCTGTTCTTTAGATGTCTCTAAATTCAGGAAGGATATATTTAAGATCATATTTTGGCTCTTGTAGACCTGTTTTAATTGTCTTCAACTTCTAGTTGAACTTGCATATGAGCAGTTGATGGTCTGTTCCACAATCAGTTCCTGGCCTTGTTTTAGCTGAAGATATCGGCTTTTCCATTGCCTCTCACCACAGATGTACTCAATCTGATTCCTGTGTACTCCATCTGGTGAAGTCCTCATGTGTAGCTGCCATTTGTGTTGTTGAAAAAATGTATTTGCAGTGAATAAGTTGTTGGTCTTGCAAAATTCTATCATATGATCTTCAACATTATTTCTGTCACCAAGGCCAAATTTTCCAGCTACCACTGATTCTTTGTTTCCAACTTTTGTATTCCAGTTACCAGTGATAATGAACACAACTTGATTGTATGTTTGGTCAATTTCAGACTGCAGAAGTTGATAAAAATCTTCAATTTCCTCATCTTTGGCTTTCGTGGTTGATGCATAAATTTGAATAATAGTCATATTAACTGGTCTTCCTTGTAGGCGCATGGATATTATCCTGTGATTGACAGCACTGTACTTCAGGACAGATCTTAAGACATCCTTTGCGATGATGAAGGCCACACCATTCCTCTTCAATTTGTCATTCCTGGCATAATTGATCAAATGGTTGTGTGATTCAAAATGGCCAAAACTGGTCCATTTCAGCTCATTGACGCCTAGGATATCAATTGTTATGCATTCCATTTCATTTTTGACAACTTCCAATTTTCCTAGCTTCATATTTCATACATTCCATGCTATGATTATTAATGGATGTTTGCAGCTGTTTCTCCTCAATTTGAGTTGTGCTACCTCAGCAAATGGAGGTCTCAAAAGCTCTACTTCAACCCTATCTGTAAGGTTGGTTCTACTCTGATGATGAAGCTCTTCCCCAGTCATATTTTGAGAGCCCTTTGACCTAAGGGGCTTGTCCTCCTGCACTGTGTCGGATAATGTTCATGGCTATTCATAAAGTTGCATGGTAATGTATCAGACAGTGTTTCTCTGCTGTTCATAAGGTTTTCCCTAGCCAATGCTTTGAGAAGTAGATAGCCTCTTCCTTCTTCCTAGTCGGTCTCAATCTGTAAGCTGCATTGAAACCTGTGTACCATGTGCAATCCTTCTGGACATGAAACATTGGTGGCACACCCTCAAGCCTCACAGCAACATGTAAGCCACCATAGTACTACAAACTGACAGACAAGTTTGTCTCCCTTAACTGTTCAAAATCTCTCTGCTCTCCCCTTACCTGGATTCCTGGCTGCTGCTCTGCTAGATAGTCCTGTCTGGCTTCACTTTCCCCCACTTTCCTGCCTCTTGGGGGTGGGGCTTGGGTCCCTCCCCTTACCTGGATCCCTGGCTACTGCTCTGCTCTGTCATTCCATGCTCTACTGTTTCTACAGTAGTCGTATCATTTTACACTCCCACTAGCAGTGAGTGTACCAGTCTCATCAGCACTTGTTGCTTTGTTTTTTTGAACTTTGCTATTAATCGTGTCTTTGGAAGGAAGGTTGAGCAATCTATTTCTGCAGTGATGTCACCTTGAAAACTCAAGAAGGGGTCTCTATGAGTCAGGTCCAACTTCACAGCAGTGAGTTTGGTTTGGTTTGGATTAATGCTAGGGTACAATGATATCTCATTTTTGTTTGAATTTGCATCTCTCTAATGGCTAGTGATTGTGAGCATTTCTTCATATGTTTGCTGATTCTCTGAATGTCTTCTTTGGAGAAGTGTCTGCTCATGTCCTCTGCCCATTTTTAATCAGATTGTTTGTCTTTCTGTTGTTGAGGTGTTGAAGTTTTCTATAAAATTTAAAGATTAGTCCTTTGTCTGATATGTTGTTGACATTTTTTTTCCCAGTCTGTGAGTTCTCTTTTAACTTTTTTGTTGAACTCTTTTCATGCTTATAAGTTTTTAATTTTTAGGAAACCCTAGCTATTAAGTTTGTCTTCTACTGTTCATGTATTTTTGGCTATGTTTGATAATGTAGTTGTGCCAGGTATGAGGGTCCCTAAGTTTGTCTTTATTTTTTCTTTGACGATCTTTATAGTTTTCAGTTTTACATTTAGGTTTTTGATCCATCTTGAGTTAAGTTTTTGTATATAGTGAGAGATAGGAATCTTGTTTAATTATCCTGAAAGTGGAAATCCAATTTTGCCAATACCATTTGTTAAAGAGATTATCTCTTGCCCATTAATGACTTTGGGCCTTTGTTAAAGATTCACTGTCCATAAGTAGATGGATTAACTTCTGGGTTCTCAATTCTATTCCATTAATCTATTTCTATTTCATGTACTGGTTCCAGACCATTTCAATTACTATGACTATACAGTAAGGTTTTGAGATTGGGTAACATGAGGATTCCTACTTAGTTCTTTGTCTTGAGTAGTGCTTTTCTTATCTGGGGTCTCTTTCCTTTCCATATAAAGTTGGTGATTAGTTTTTCCATCTTTTTAAAGAGTGATGATGGTATCTGGGTCTGGTTTTCATTATATCTATAGATTGCTTTGCATTTTGAATTGTGCTTGATAGTCTATTTATGCCATGTATTAAACTTAAAAAAAAAAAAAAAAAAATACCTCATGGCCTTCGAGTTGGGTCCAACTCAAAGCAATCCCTCCTTGGGTTTCCAAGGCAGTATCTCTACCAAAGTAGATTGCCCAGTCTTCCTTCTGAGGAGTGGCTGCTGGGTTTGAACTACTAGCTTTCTGGTTAGGAGTCAAATGTCTTAGGCACTATCTATCACAGCTCTCCCATTTAATTAAATTCCATTTGGTTTCTTACAGTTTTGTTTTGTAGTTTTGTTTGTGTTATTGCTGTTGTTATGTGCTGTTGAGTCAGACTCAACTCATAGCAACCCCTGCTTGGATTTCCAAGGTGGTATCACTATGGAAGTAGATTGCTCAACCTTCCTTCTGGGGAGTGCCTGGTGGGTTTGAACTGCCAGCCTTCTGGTTAGCAGTTAGCCTTAGGCACTGCTCATAGGTATTTTATATCTCTGATTAGACTTATTCCTCCATATTTCATCTTTTAGGTAGCTGTTGTAAATGATGCTGTTTTCCTGATTTCCTTTTCAGAGTTCTCTTTGTTAGTGAAAAAGAATGTGATGATTTTTGTATGTTGATTTTGTACTTTGACACTTTTTAAATCCTTCTACAAGTAGTAGTAGCTTTCTTATGAGTCTCTGGGATTTTCTATATATAATGTTATATTGTCTGCAAATAGAGATTTTCATTTCTTTTCCAATTTAGATGCCTTTTATTTTCCTCTCATGCTTTATTGCTCTGGCTAGCACTTCCAATACAATATTTAATAGGAGTGGGCATGAAGGGCATTTTTTCTTTTTTCTTTTTTTTTTTTGCTAGTTCCTGTTCACAAGGACTGTGTTCGGTCTCCTCTGAATTCAGTCAGTTACTTACTCAGTTATTCTCTCCCAGGTATGCACAAGACAGAATTTTCTTGCTCTCAAGTAGCAGTTCAATTTTTAAAACATTTTATGAAAGGTCATAATTATTTAAAAAATATAATTATTGAGACATAATTTATATTACCTCATAATTCTCCATTTAAAGTGTATAATTCAGTGGTTTTTGATATATTCACAGATGTACTAAACCATCACTAAAATCAATTTTAGAATTTCTAATGAAATCCATGCCTTTAGCTATCATCTTCCACTTCTTCCTATCCCCAGACTTAAGCAATCAGTAATATACTCCCTGTCTCTACAGAGTTCTCATTTTTGAAAATTTCATAGAAACAGAATCATGTAATATATATGTAACCTTTTGGGTCTGGCATCTTTCATTTAACATAATGTTTTCAAGGCTCATCCTTGTTATGGCCTATATTAGTACTTCATTTCTTTTTATGGCCAAATAATACTCAATTGTGTGGGTATACCACATTTTGTTTATACATTGGTCAATTTACAGACATTTAGGTTGTTTCCATGTAATAACATTTTAAATGCAATAAAATTGTTTTCAGTTTTGATTTGTGGTACCTATGATTTATTCTTCTAATCTCGGATAAGCAAAACAATAACAAATTTAATTTCCTCTCCAGTAAAATAATAAATTTATAGAAAGATCTCTAAAGTTTTCTTAGGATTGTAAAGTTATCTTTCTAAGCTAATAGTTAAATATTCTTTGCATAGGAAAAGTGATACACCTACGTGACACAATGAAGAAATCCTCCTCTTTCCATAAGGGTGTTGGGAGGGAGGTGCAACGTGGAGAATAGATATTCTCTATACCATTTACTGGCAGAGAGAGTTTACTTCCCAGACTCTCCAGGCATATTCATAGTTCAGAGTTAGTCTATGGCCAATAAGCCAAAGGAGGAGGACCAAATTAAAAGGAGGTTGCCAAATTACAGAGGCCAGAAGTGGAGACAGAAGTCGAGGACATGGAGAGTGCAGGAAAACAAGAGCTTAAAGTAATAGGTAGGGAAAGTAAATGATTGGTGAATAGACTCTGGGCAGCAGTATCTGGAAGAAAATTGTCTATGCCTGTATTTTATGTGTTTACTGCGGCATCATGTTTGGAGGAATGCCAATGTTTGAAGAGTAGAACCTTTCAAAGTTCAGGTTCTAAAACCCCTGATTATAGACTGTACAGGAGTGTGACATTAAATAAGCAAAAAGAAATAACGTATATATCAGTTCAGAATCTATTTTAGAGGCATTTAGGAGAAAAATCTGCTTAAATTGACTTAAAAGTGAAATTTTTGACTTCAGTAATGGAAAGCTCAGGATTAAAGCTAGTTTTAGACAAAGCATGTATTAGAGGCTTAAAAAAAGTCATCATGGGTCTTTTTTAGCCCTTGTGTCTTTCTTTATTCTGGCACTTGGGCAGAAAATAAGAAGTGTTCCAAAGTAAAACAGCTTACTGTCAATGCAGAAGGAGGCTAAAGGAAAGAAACAACCAACACCTATTACATAGTGACTAATGTTTGTGCCCACTCCCCTCCCACCCCTGCTTAGGGTGCCTTACTTATTTCAATTCTACCTTAATGTACAGGCACAGAATTGTCTTTCTCCATACCTGATTGAAGTCCAGTGATGTCCTCTGGACCCAGAAGTGACCTAGAGTACTAAAGGAAAGTAAGCCCACAAAATGACCAAATACTTAAGCGTGCAAGAACTTGAATGAAGCATTGGTAGGATTTTCCTTTTACTCTTATTATTTCAGGGCAAATATGGTACTAGGCTATAAGTCATACATATGACGATATTTAATTTTGCTCAGTGGACAACCAGCCCACATGAACTATATGGTAGTCTAGAGAGTTGGACTTGACTCTGTTTATCACTGTCATGATGCTTGTCTCTGTCATTCTCCTTCTGGCCTTCTTCTAGCTTCTGGATCTGGGATCTTTGGAACTAGGATGTCATTTATATTCTCTGGGAATGGGTCATTTCTCAACCTCAATGTTTAAATTAATCTCTATCTTTCTTTTAGTCTCTTTCCTCAGATATCCTTTTTCTAAGGAACTTCAAGCCACAACCACCCCTACCCCACCAAAACACAAGTAATAAAAGACAAAACTAATCTTGAAATCCTTTCCAGTCAATGGTTATTCAAAGGTAAGTGACATTATTCTCTTCAAGTTTAAGTGTTAAAAATACATACAGTGTCAAACAGCCATACTATTGTGTATGACCAAGTGAGAAGAATAAAATAAGGACATTCCAGAGTGATGATTCCTGGAGCTAGGATAAGGTAGTACCATATTTCCTGAGTAGTTTCAGCTTACTAGAGAAATGTCAAATAGTCATCCTTGATGATTAAAACAATTGGTTTGCATGTTAGAACTGAATTGATGATGATAATACTTCATATGATTGTTTTCATTTAAAATGAAATATTTATAAAGCATTGGTCCTGTCCTCAGGACACAATAAATTATTAACTGATGATAGATATGATGTTGGTGATGAAACATTGCCAGATAGACTGAGCTCCTCCATTAACCCATAAAAGCCTACTTTTATCCATGAAGGGGCTGATGACACGGTCCAAAGTAGAATTTCTGTTTATCCATTCCTAGTCTTTTTTAGAAATAAGTGTTTATACTGGAAACTTCTTTGATTTAAGGTGCAAATAGCAGATACTATACTTTACAAGTTATCACGTGAGCACTAATGCCTAAAAGGCAGGGAGAGAGAACAGTGGAAGTCATTTTATTTACCAAATGGGATAGTTTTATTGCCGCCTTCCACTTTCTTCCCTCCCAAGTTTTTTCTTATTGACCTAGCATTTGCTGTCTCTTACATTTGACTCACACTTGCCTAATTTTTTTGTTTGGAGGAAAATTATCTGAAAATAAAGAAGTTAAGATAGGAGAAGAAAGAAATGCTATATCCTAAAGGTCTACATTTGATTTTGAGATTTGGACAAGGAAAATGTGAAATAACACATAAGAACTCTAGCATCCCACACCCCCTCTGAAGATAATTGTTTTCTTTTTCTAAGAATAAAGAGAGAGAAAGATGGAAGGAGAAAGAAATAATATTTCAAGTACTCACTGTAAATCAAGTAGCTCTGGTAGCATAGTGCCTAAGGCACTTGACTGCTAACCAGAAGGCTGGCAGTTCAAACCCACCAGCCACTCCTCGGAAGGAAGGTTGGGCAATCTACTTCCATAGTGATACCACCTCGGAAACCCAAGGAGGCGTCACTATGAGTCAGGTCTCACTTGATGGCAAATAACAACAACAACTGTAGATCAGGAATCAACTAAAATAATTGACATTTGTTATTTAATTTAATCCTCAGAGAAGTTAAGTACTGACATTTTATATACCGATTCAATTTTACAATATATAAAATACTTTTGAGACATATTACTACATAAGCTTGTTATATAAGTTTTCCTCATATTCTTATTACACTGATTAAGAAACCAAAAATCAATCTGTTAACTGAGCTTGTCATTGTTAGGACAAAAATATTATTATTCATATTAATTCTGAAGTGTGAAAATTTCATTTTGAAATGATCCCCACAGTCAATTTTCCTAGCTTTTTACCTTGGGGTAAAAGTCGAAGTTACTTGTGGTTTGGCCCTACTTGTAAGGGGCTGATGGGAAACCTTGAGTACTACTTCAACCTTTATGTCCAGTATCCTCATCCTTACCCTCATCTGGAAAGTATGTCGGCTATAGCCTGGTGCTTGAAGACACATGCTTGGGAGCAACATTTGCTCTGTCTGTCACAACTGCTCCAGAAACTATGCAGGCTAGTATAATGGACTACCATTATTTCCACCACTTGTTTTTCAGTTTGTTGTACTGTGGTGGGTTGTGTATTGCTGTCATGCCCGAAGCTATGTCACCAATTTATCGAATACCAGGAGGATCATCCATGGAGCACAGGTTTCAGTGGAGCTTCCAAACTAAGACAGACTAGGAACAGGATGTGGCCAGGTCTATTTCTGAAAAAAAATATGGCCACTGAAACTTTATGAAGAGGAAGAAAATATTGTCTTACATAGTTCTAGAAGATGAGCCCCTTAGATTGGAAGGAACACTGGTGACTTTAATGATGTGGATGAAGTAAAGCTTTTGGGACCATCACTTACTGACATGGCATCATCAAAATGAGAAGAAACAACTACAAACATCCATTAATAATTGGGACATGAAATGTAAGAAGTATGAATCTAGGAAAATTGAAAGTTGCCAAAAGTGAAATGAAATGCATAAAGATTGATACCTTAGACATTCATGAGCTGAAATGTACTGACATTGGCAATTATTAATCCAACAATCATATGGTCAATTATGCCAAGAATGACAAATTGAAGAGGAATGGTCTCATACTTATTGTCAAAAACAACATTTCAAAATCTATCCTGAAGTGCAATGCTGTCAATGATAGAATAATATCTGTATGCCTACAAAGAAGACCAGTTAATACTAGTGTTATTCAAATATATACACCAACCACTAAAGATAAAAATTAAGAGATTGAAGACTTTTATCACTTCTGCAGTTTGAAATTGCTCAAAGGTACAATCAGGATGTATTGATTATTGCTGGTGATTGGAATGTGAAAGTTGAAAATGAAGAATCATCAATAGTTAGAAAATATGGCCTTGGTAGAAGTGACACTGGACATCACAAGGTAGGATTTTGTGAGACTGATTTATTCATTGCAATATGTTTTTTCAACATAAACTATGACTATACATGTTGAGTACACTGGATGGATTACACAGGAATCATATTGACTACATCTGTGGAAAGAGGTGATGGAGAAGCTCAATGCCATCAGTCATAACAAGGCCAGGAGCTGGCTGTGAAACAGACCATCAAGGTCAAGTTGAAGCTGAAGAGAATTGAAAAAAAAAAAAAATAGATGAGAGCCAAAACAAAACCTTAATTATGTTCCACCTGAATTTAAAGACTATTTGAAGAATAGTTGTGAAGCACTGAACACCAATAACCGAAGAACAAACCAGTTGTGGGATGACATCAAGAACATCACCCATGAAGAAATCAAAAGGTCATTAAATATACAGGAAAGGAAGAAAAGACCAAAACAAATGCCAGAAGAGACTCTGTAACTTGCTCTAGAACAGATAGTAGCTAAAACGACTGAAAGAGATGATGAAATAAAATAACTGAACAGAAGATTTCAAAAAAGTGGCTTGATAAGGCAAAGTAAAGTATTACAATGATATGTGCAAAGACCTGGAGGTAGAAAACCAAAAGAGGAGAGGACACTTGGCATTTCTCAGGCTGAAAGAACTGAAGAAAAAATTCAAGCCTCAATTCAAGGATTCTATTGGCAAAATAATGAATGATGTAGGAAGCATCAAAAGAAGATGGAAGGAATACACAGAGTCACTGTACCAACAAGAATTGATCAATGTTTAACTATTTCAGGAGGTAGCATATGATCAAGAACCAGTGATACAAAGGAAAAAGTCCGAGTTGCACTGAAGGAATTTGTGAAAAAGGAGTCCAGGTATTGCTGGAATACTCATTGAAATGTTTCAACAAATGGATGCTGTCCTGGAGGCACTTACCCATTTATGTCAAAAAAATTTGTAAGACAACTCGCTGGAAGAGATCAATATTTGTTACCATTCCAAAGAAAAGTGAGCCAACAAAATTTATAAATTATTGAACAATATCATTACTATCACAGGCAAGTAAAATTTTTCTGAAGATGATTAAAAAATGATTGTGGCAATATATTGACATGGAATATCCAGAAATTCAAGCTGGATTCAGAAGAGGATGTGGAATGAGGGATACCATTGTTGATGTCAAATGAATCTTGGCTGAAAGCAAAGAATATCAGAGAGATGTTTACCTGTTTTATTGACTATGCATAAGCATTTGACTCTGTGGATCATATAAAATTATAGTGAAGAACCGGAATTCTAGAATACTTAATTGTGTTCATGAAGAACTGTACATAGAAAAAGTCTGTCATTCAAACAGAATATATTGCATGGTATAAAATCGGGAAAAATGTGCATCAGAGTTGTATCCTTTCAGCACACTTATTCAATCTGTATGGTAATAAAACAATCTGAGAGGAAGATTGGAGGAAGACTCCTTAACAACTTGCAATATGAAGATTACACAACCTTGCTTGCTGAAAGTGAAGATGACTTGAAGCACTTATTGATGAAGATCAAAGTCTACGATCTTCAATATGGATTATACCTCAACATAAAGAAAACAAAAATCCTCACAACGGGACTATGCTAGTTGGAGCTGTGTGTCAACTTGGCTGGACCCCAGTTCTGTGTGGTTGTTTCCATGATGGGATCAGATGACTGTGTTCTGAGTGGCCCTAGGGGTGTGGCCTGCTTCCAGTATATCCAGGGACATCCTGGGAAGAGAGACATTCTTCTGTGGATTGGGATTCTGTTGTGCTGCCTACAACTGTCCGTGAGTGAGCAGTTCATCATTCGGCCTGGAGATCTTGGATTCGTCATTCTTTGGAGTGAACAGCCGGTGTACTGCCTGCCAGCCTTGAGCTCCTCAGCTCCTGTGGTTGAGGGAGCCGGGAAAAGCCTCCAGCTTGAAGTTTGATCCAGGAACTTTGGACTTGCCACCGGCTTCTATACGTGTGTGAGCTATTTTCCTAAGATAAATTTTTCTCTCTTTCTTTCTCTCTCTCTCTCACACATACACACACATACACACACACACACACACAAGCTTTTCTGTTTTTTGTTTCTCTAGAGAACCCAGTCTAACACAGGGACCAAAAGGTAACATCATGATAAATGGAGAAAAGACTGAAGTTGTTGAGGACTTCATTTCACTCAGATCCATAATCAGCACCAGTGGAAATAGCAGTCAAGAAATCAGACATTGTATTTCACTGGGTAAATCTGTTGCAAAAGACCTCTTTAAAGTGTTAAGGAGCAAAGATATCACTTTGAAGACTAAGGTAATCCAAGTTATGGTATTTTCAGTAACCTCATATGGATGTGAAAGCTGGACAATTAATAAAGTAGACCACAGAAAAATTGATGCATCTGAATTTTTGTGTTGGTGAAGAATATTGAGTGTACCATGGACTTCTAGAAGAACCAATAATTCTGTCTTGGAGGAAGTACAATGGGATGTTTCTTAGAAACATAAAAGGCCAGCCTTTGTCTCTGGTAATTTGGTCATGTTGTTAGAAATAACCAACCCCTAGAGAAAGATGTCAGACATGGTAAAGTGGAGGGTCAGCTAAAAGGGGGAAGACCCTCAAAGAGATGCATTGACATAGTGGCTGGTACGATGGTCTCAAGCATGACAATCATTGTGAGGATGGTGCAGAACTGGGCAATGTTTTGTTCTGTTGTATACAGGTGTTGTTATGAGTCGACCTAACAACAACAACACCATCATTGAGTGTTCACATAGTGACTAGTATGATGCTGGGTATAATTCCTTGACATTCATTCTTGACATATCTGAATTTATGGGCAGATAAAGTACATTATCAGACATGACTCAATGATATGTTAGTTTATCAAAAATATACTTGGATTTCAGAGAGTGGCTTACAATTTCTATATTTTTCCAATAGAATTTCCACTCAAACTATTTAATGTTCAGATTAGAATCTGGATATCACTGCCTTTCTTCCTTACTCTTTTTATTTCTGTTCTTCTTGTTGTTGTTTTGTTGTTATGTGCCATTGAGTTGGACCCAACTCATAGTGACTCCTCCTTGGGTTTCTGAGGCAGTATCACTATGGAAGTAGATTGCCCCATCTTTCTTCTGAGGAGTGGCTGGTGGGTTTGAACTGCTAGCCTTCTGGTTAGCAGTCAAGTGCCTTAGGCACTACACTACCATAGCTCCCTAGTGGGGAGAAAAACATAACATCTTCTTACTATCTTTTGTCTATAATATATCACTGTTCTTTTGTGTGTGTGTGTGTTAGTATCTGAAAGAAGGAAAATAACCTCACCTCCCTTCCTTATGGCAAGAGAATGGTGCCTTCCAAATGGAGGATCTCTTTCTTGCTACTACTGATTACTTCTCACAGCATTGCATCAACCACTTAGCAGTGAAAATAGCCATGAAGGGTGCACATCACAGGGTTCCTTTTCTGCTGTACTTACACAATCACATTCATTTCTTTCACAAACTCTAGAAGGCAGGTATTTTAGAAACTTTTTTTTTTTTTTTTTTTTTTTATGAGAACACTATTCTAAGACAACAACTAGCCAGAGAAACTACAACTAAAATTTGAATTTGGAATTGAATCTAATTATGTAAAGTAAACTTTCTGAAGTTGGTACACTTGGGTGAACTTAGGAATTCAACTCAGAGCCGTCTAAATCGAAAAACTAAGCATATGTTCATTATACTATGTGTCTCCTTCTATGTATTTTAAGATGCCACATAGTTTCTTTATTTACCACTGTATTCATTGGAAATTCAAGTTTTTATAGGGTTTCTCTTCCCTATAATGTTTAGTAATGACTCATACTAACCTAGCAATTATGTCAAAAATATAAGCATCAGAAACCCAAAATTAATGGAAGTAAATCTTTTTAAGATAAATCTGCATTTGTCTGTAAGTTTTCTCTTAGGACAAACTACCTTTTTACAGGCTTATTTCCCTGGGATCTCCAATCCCTTGTTTATCTCATCATTATTCCAATATTCTCCATAAATTAATATAAGTCCTTTTTAAATATATGTCTTTTTAAAAAGTACTGAGAACACAACAGTGGTTACATCTATGACTACACAGGAAGAAGGAAAGTGCTCTGGTTCCACTGAAGCTATGAGTGAGTTCCAGCAGATATTCAAAGGTTCATTGAAAATTAAAATGAATCATTATTTAAATAATAATTTAAAATAAATCATTATTTAAAAACAAAACAAACAAACAATAACAAAACAAAACAAAAAAACCCTGTTAACACATTCAAGATTGAATGAAAGACTCTGCTCTCTTTCCTCATGTTGCAAGATGATTTGGCTTGTTTGAAAAATCAGGATAATAATATTGTTTCTCAAGTGAAAACTTAGTCAAATATGAGGTGGAATTTACCATGTAAATTATGTAGATTGTATAAACATTATTTCTGGCTTTCAGAAAGTATTGAAGACTTCATCATTTCCAGTTGGAAAATAATGTCAAGTACATGGAAATCAGGAAAGGGGATTATAAAAAAGCATGGTGTTCCCTTTAGCTGGCTTGTCTTTCTGCTTACTCATCACAGCCATTGTATTTATAGAACAATGAAGGGAAGGGAAATTATCATCCCAGAAACCTCCTAGAGACTCTTAAAATTTTTCATTGAGTCCAGGAGATATATTATTACCATCATTATATAGTAGGCAGGACAATCTGATATTTACATATGTCTTGAAAAAGAGTGGATTACTTTACTAAGTAAACAAAGAATTGATCACGCCATGATCTAACCCAAGCCATGGTATTTTCTACTGCCTCATATGCATGTGAAAGCTGGATAATGGATAAGAAAGACCGAAGAAGAATTGATGTTTTTGAATTGTGGTGTTGGTAAAGAATGCTGAAAATAACATGGACTACCAGAGCTCCCACCAGAAGAATGAACAAATCTGTTGTGCAAGAAATGTAGTCATAATGCTCCTTAGAAGCAAGAATGGCCAGACATCTCAGCTACTTTGGTCAGGTTGTCATATGGGAATATTCCCTGGAGAAAAATATTATGCTTGGTAAAGTAGAAGATCAGTGAAAAAAGAGGAAGACCTTCAATAAGATGGATTGACACAGTAGCTGTGACGATGGGCTCACACATAGCAAGGATTGTGAGGATGATGCCAGAGTGGCAATGTTTTGTTCTGTTGTACAGAGGGTCATCATGAATCAGAGCTGACTTGATGGCACCTAACAGCAACAACAGCATCTCCTCACTTACTGAAGTAGTTAGGTTCCAAAGACCAGGCTGTTGTGTGAAAATCGACCTTATGCAAAAATGGAGGAAGACCACACCAGATCACAAAATGGAGGGCTTACATAATTACATAACTGCCAAATTACATAATTACATAAGTGTTAAATTATACCATTACATAATTACCAAACCACTGAGAATCATGTCCCAGTGAAGTTGACATATATAATCTTAACTAGTACAGCCGGTGTTACTCTCATCTCGTAACTTGGCATTTATTACTGACAGATGTATGTCGATAATGCACAAAATAGATAGTAGATTTTTTTATTACTGTTGAAATGTGAAATGTTGGATAGCAAGATAGTCAATAAGTGAGGATTATCTAGTAAATAAATATGTCACTAGTAAGTTAACTAGCACTTTTTGCATGTCTACATTAGAATAATATGTACACGCGACTTGTTTTTGTTTCTTAAGTTTATGTTTCTCCACTGTAGCATGCAGAGTCACCTGGAAGGTTCATTGGACATAGGCTGCTGGACCCTGGCTACAGAGATTCTGATTCAGTAAGTCTGGATTTGGGCCCTAGATTTGCATTCTGCTTTTCTAAAAGTACATCATGCTGCTAATGCTTCTGGTCTGGGGACCACACTTGGAGAACCACTAGCTTAAATTAGCAAAAACTGTTAGGAAAAAAATGATCATTTAAAAACAAATACCTAGTATTTTCTTGGAGAAATTTTACCACTTCAATGTTTTCAGAACACTGCTTTATTTTCTAAGGATTACTTATCCAGGAAGAATATGGAAAACTTTCTAGATATTCTCAATGGGTTTCCAAGGTGGTAAATTTTTACAAAAGCAGATTGCCCCATCTTCCTGTATCATGGCAGCTGGTGGGTTTGAACCACAAACCATCTGGTTAGCCATCAAATGCCTTAGGCACTGTACCACCAGAGCCCCTTATAGCAGCACATAAAATGAAATTAAATTATAATTGTCTATCCCATGCTATTATTTAAAAAAGAAAAAAAATTCTCTAAATAGGATGTTTACAGTTTAACACTAGTTTTAAAGGAATTGTACAATTGGATCACTCCTTCTTGTATTAGATGTAGAATAGCTCAAATTCTATTGCACTTAGAATGTGTGTACATCTCAGTTTTGGGCAGTATATGATCTGATTAGGTAATTCAGTGGAATTTTAGGTACCAAATCCAAAACAATTTAATAAACCACAAAACCAAACTCACTGTCGTTGAGTTGATTCCGACTTACAGCAACCCCTCCTTGAGTTTCTGAGATGGTATCTCTAAGGAAGTAGATTGCCCAGTCTTTCCTCCGAGGAGTGGCTGGTGGGTTTGAACCGCCAGTCTTCTGGTTAGTAGTCAAATGCCTTAGGCACTATGCCATCAGAGCTCCCAAGCAATTTAATAGTTTTTTATTAAATTAATAAAATAAAGGATTTTTAAAAAACTATTTTAGAAAGCAATTTAATAGTTTTTTTCAATTCTTTCATTTTGTTAATTGTACAATTAATAATCTATAACATTTAAATTTGAAATGTTTTAGTGTAGATCTGTCTCACCTTATCCTCATTATCTCTAGAATATAAGAGTTTTTAAACTATTTTACATAAGAAGAATCTGAGGTGCAGAAAGTGGTCTTTCTGAAAGTATACATCTAGTTAGTAGTACCACAGCGACAGACATGACCCTCATATGTGAACTGCTCAGTTTTGGTTGGACTCCCATTAATTATGGTTGGTGTGTTACAGTAGTAGCCCCAAGGGATTACTCCTCTATACACGTAATCCCTATCACATTGATCTGGGCTTGTCTATGTGACTTGTTTTGATCAATGGACATTAGCAAACTTGATGACAAAAAATGAACAAACATAAAAAGCCTTTCTGAATTGGGGTTCTGGCGATCTTGCCGCTGGGAGCACTGCTGCTGTGTAAAAGCCTGGGTTAGCCCACTGGAGGACAAGACCATGTGAAGCAGACTTGAGCTTGCCCTGCTGATACTCCCAGTAGAGCATCACACAGCAGCTGGTCTCAGCCACGTGAGTGACCCCAGGCAAGACCAACAAGTGAGCTGCCAAGATGGGGCTAGCCCAAATCATAAACAAATAAAATGATTGTTCTTTCAAGTCACCAAGGTTTGTGGTTCATTTTGTAGCATTAGGTAACCAACAAAATTGCAAGTCAGGACAAGCACCTCTAAGTATAAGTACAATTAGCTGAGTGTCAAGAATCTGACACTTAATTCTATAAGATTTATGGTTCAAAATATATTTACCTATACAGCTGTGTTATGTTTTCAGAATGCATTTCTATAATCTGGTTATTCTAAATAACTTTAGAATATCTATAAATAAAAATTCAATCTCATTTTTCAGTAACTCTCCAGGTTCCCTCCAAGAGTTACGTTCAGCATATTGTGAACTTCATTATTGTTTCTTTTTGCCTTGTTTGATTGGAGATCTTTTAGGAAACTGAAACTAAGTGTGAACTTAGTAGCTATGAATGGTTAGAATAGGACATAAAGTTGTTTACCTAATTCACTGAGCAATATAATCTTGATATGTGCACTGTTTTGCTTGTACATTTGACTTTTAAAAATTAAAAAAAAAAAAAAAAATCTTACCTAGAAAGTAGCCTGAACAATATGAAATACTAAAGCGAGGAAAAGGGAAACATCTTATGCTATAATTCCAAAAATAGAAAAAAATAAGAATACTTTTCTTTAGGAACAAATAGAACTCATTTGGTGCAATATGCAAAGTTATTATGGAGTCTATGACCTGAGTCCTTTCATGCTCAGGGAAGCATTGGATTGATAATGCATCACATAATCAAGTTGTCTCATATCTTAAATTTGTTAGAGTTGTGTAGTGGGCCGGGGGCTAAAATAGAATGACTGTGGCTCCATATAAACACTTATGGAATAGTTTGGGGAGGGGTCACAAAGGCACTGATTAGTCAGAAAATTATAGTTCTGACCAGAGTTACCATAATAGAAAAGTTACGTAGGATAAGAGTTGTTGTTGTCATAAGCTACCATCAAGTTGGCCACTACTCATGATGACCCTGTACACAGTGGAATTACACACTCCCTGGTCCTGTGCCATTCATATGATCAGTTGCATATAGGATCATTATGATCCTCTGGATGTCATTGGTGGAATTTTTGAAGTACATTGCCAGGCTTTTGTTTCTAGTTCATCTTAGCCTGGTGGCTCCACTGAAACCTGTTCAGCATCATAACAGCATACAAGCTTCCATTAACAGAGGAGCTGTGGCTGTGCATGTGGTGCATTGGCCAGAAACCAAACCAGTCTCTCACATGGAAGGTGAGGCTTTTACCACAGAACCACCAATGCCTCCTAGAAAAGGGTCGCAGGATGCAAAGCTAAAGGATATCTGTGACTGTATTTAGGGAGCGGATTTTGCAAACTCATGTTTTTTAATTGTCATGTCATAGAGTGCTTGAAATTAAAATGGTAGGTGGTCAATCCAGAGAGAGAATTCTGGAAGGAGAAACAGTATGACTTTTGATATCAGGGCAGGGTGTTTAAACAGAATTGAGGGCTTTATAATTTGCCTATTTACTTCTGTGTTTAGATTTTGCTGCAGCCGGCTGGCATAAAGGCGGCCCTTTGGTGTTTTGAACCAAGAAGGGAATAAAACACATACGCTTCTCTACAGATAAACTGAGTATTTTCAATTTGGTTCCTGGCAGGAGAAATATGTACTTTGGATTTATTTTTATAATAGTGGTGATGTGTTGGCTGAATTGATGTTCTTTATGACTTGGACATTGACTTGTGAAGTAGTTGCCTGAATTTAAGAAAGGCTATCTATACCCATGGAAAATATTTTTTTATCTTGTCTGAAGATAACTGGGATCAAGGCACAATGGTTGCTTAATAAGTAAATAGCTGTTGGCAAGTAATAGAAATTGTTGATGTTTGATTGAAAGATTAAGCAGTTTCTTCCTTTTAGCTTCACCTTGATCTATTTAGAGAGGATTTGTTACTTGAATTTAGAGTTGCTTTTGTGCAATCATCCTTATTTCTTTTGTCCTTGAAGTGATCTCTGCTTTTTGTTTATTTTTTCTTGACATGCTACTGACATGTAATACATAACAAATAAATTTATATGGATATAAACACTTAAGTGTTCAGCTCAATTATTTTCATGTGTTAATCATACCCATGTAACCACAACCCAGATCAAGATTTAGAAAATTATCAATAACCCAAAAACTTCTCCCTCCTACTCATCACCCAATCTTCTAACCCCAAAGAGACCAATTATTATGACTTTTAATTCAGAGATTGATTTTTCTTATTTGGGAAATTTATATAAATTTAATCACAGAGTATGTATGTTTTATCTAGTTTCTTTGACTCAATTCTATGTGGGTGAGATTTACCCATGTTTTTGCATATAGAAACAAAGCACTCATTTTCATTACTAGGAACTTTCTATTGTATTATTATTTTGAAATTGTATCCATTCTGCTCTTGATGGATACTTGGGTTGTCTCCAGTTATTCAGGGAGCTCTGGTGGCATAGGGCCTGAGGCATTTGACTGCTAACCAGAAGGCTGGCGGTTCAAACCCACTAGCCACTCCTTGGAAGAAAGATTGGGCAATCTACTTCTGTTGTGATACCACCTCGGAAACCCAAGGAGGGGAGGGTCACTATGAGTTGAATCAACTCAAATTACTAATGAATGAACTCCATTTATTCATTTTAACAAATAATGATTCTGTCAACACTTTTCTACATATCTTTCAATGTACATATGTATATGTTTCAATATCCAGATGTGTAATTGCTCAGTTAGAAGATATTAGTATTGGGGTGATAGAGGGAAGGTAGCACGAGGGAAGCAAAAAAAAAAAAAAAAATTAATAAATAAAAAAAAGATATTAGTATTTGTATACAGATGATATTGTCAAAGAGCTTTCAAAGAACCTGCTGCCATCAAGTCAATTCTGACTCATAGTGACCCTTTAGGGCACAGTAGAGCTACTCCATAGGACTTCCATAGCCTGTGCATCTTTATGGAAGCAGACTGCCTCAGCTTTCTCCACAGAGCTGCGAGTTTGAACCACTAACCTTTTGGTTAGTAGCTTTGACCACTAGACCAAATGAGTTCCTCAGCTTCTAAAGACATTGTACCAATTTATACTCTCACTGGCAGTTCCCCCAACCCCGGCATTTTTAGTGGGTATATAAACTAAAACCAAACCCACTGCCATAGAGCCTGACCAGACTCATAACGACCCCTCCTTGGGTATCTGAGGCGGTATCACTACAAAAGTAGATAGTGGTGTTATATTGTGATTTTTCTAATAAATACCTGATTGTTAGGCGCTCTGGTAGTGTAGTGCCTAAAGCACTTGACTGCTAACCATAAGACTGGAGGTTCAAACCCACCAGCCACTCCCTGGAAGGAAGGTTGGGCAATCTACTTCCGTAGTGATACCACCTCAGAAACCCAAGGAGAGGTCTCTATGAGTTGGGTCTGACTCCATGGCATACAACGACAACAACACAACATATCTGATTGTTAATGGTATTAAGCAGTTTTTCATGTTCTAACTAGATATTTATTCTTTTTTTGTAGTGCTTTGCCCATTTTTCTCTATTTGTAGTCAGTTTTTTTCTATTTGATTTGTATATTGTATATATATATATATATATATATAATGAATATATAAATATATATATATATAATATGTATAGTTTTCACATATATTTCAAAATATGTATCTGTCTATACATCTATCATCTATCTACTATCTATTTAACAGTAATATCTTTTCCCATTCTATCTTTTAAGCTGTCTTCTGGGGGTATTTTGATAAATAAGCCTTAATTTCCATGAAGTAAAATTTAATAGTTGTTATACTTTAGTGAAAGGAACTCTGGTGGTATAGTCATTCAGGCATTTGGCTGCTAACCAAAATGCTGGTGGTTTTAACCCACCAGCCACTCCTTGGAAGAAGGATGAGGCAGTCTGCTTCTGTAAAGATTTATAGCCTTAGAAAATCAATGGGGGTCATTATGAGTCAGAATTGACCCTATAGTAGTAAGTATATTGCTTCTT
>NW_006922054.1:1105920-1121873 GCF_000298275.1 Orycteropus afer afer | reverse complement strand
TCACTCTCCCTGCCATTGAGTTGATTCTGACTCACAGTGACCCCCTTTGGATTTCTGAGGCAGTAAATCTTTATGGAAGTAGATGGCCCAGTCGTCCTTTCGTGGAGTGGCTGGTAGGCTTGAACTGCCAACCTTTTGGTTAGTGGTCAAATGCCTTAGGCACTATGCCACTATATTATATATATAGTACATGTATAATATAATATTTTACCTTTATTGTATTATATCCACTTATATTGTGGCTATAATACACTTATATTGGATATAATACAATAAAGGTAAATATTTTGACAGACCACCACCCATCTGTCAGTTTGTTGTACTGTGGTGGCTTGCATGTTGCTGTGAGGCTGGAATCTATGCCACCAGTGTTTAAAATACCAGCAGGTTCACCCATGGTGGACAGGTTTCAGTGGAGCTTAAGACTAAGAGATAATAAGCTCAGCTAAGTCTGACTAAGTTGTCAGACTAAGACAAACTCAGAAAAAGGAAGGAGTCACCCATTTCACAAAGAATTGGCCAGTGAAAATGTTATGAATAGCAGTGAAACACTGTTTAATATATTACTGGAAAACTTTATGAATAGCCCTGAAATATTGTCCAATATAGTGCCAGAAGGTGAGCCCCACAAGTCAGAAGGCACTCAAAATATGACTGGGGAAGAGCTTCCACCTCAAAGTAGAATCTACCTTAATGGCATGGATGGAGTAAAGCTTTTGGGACATCCATTTGCTGATGTGGCATGACTCAAAATGGGAATAAACAGTTGCAAACATCCATTAATAATCATAACATGGAATGTACAAAGTATGAATTTAGAAAAACTGGAAGTTGTCAAAAATGAAATGGAATTCATAAAAATCAATATCCTAGGCATTAGTAAGCTGAAATGGTCTGGTTTGGGCCATTTTGAATCAGACAACCATAAAATCTGCTAGATACTAGGAATGACAAATTGAAGAGGAATGGCATGGCATTCCTCATGCCAAAGAATGTTTCAATATCTATCCTGAAGTACAATGCTGTCAGTGATAGGAGTATGTCCATATACCTACAGGAAGACCACTGAATACTACTATTATTCAAATTTATGCACCAACCACCAAACCAGAGATGAAGAAATTGAAGAGTTTCACCAACTTCTGCAGTCTGAAATTGACTGAACATGCAATCAATATGTGTTGATTATTACTGGTAATTGGAATGCAAAAATTGGAAACAAAGAATCACCAGTAGTTGGAAAATATGGCCTTGGAGATAGAAATGTTTTTGGAGATAGCATGATAGAATTTTGCAAGACCAATGACTTATTCATTGAAAATACCTTTTATTAACAACATAAACGGCATCTATACACATGGACTTCACCAGATGGAGTACACAGGAATCAGATTGACTACATCTGTGGAAAGATGAGCTAGAGAAGCTCAATATCTTCAGCCAAAACAAGGCCAGGAGCTGACTGTGGAACAGACCATCAGCTGTTCATATGCAAATTCAAGTTGACACTGAAGACAATTAAAACAAGTCCACAAGAGCCAAAATATGACTTTGATTATATCACATCTGAATTTAGAGAACAGCTGAAGAGTAGATTTGTCCCACTGATCACCAGTGACAGATCAGATGAGTTTGGGAATGACATCAAGAACATCATACATGAAGAAAGCAGTTATTGAGAAAACAGGAAAGGAAGAAAAGATTAAAATGAATATCAGAAGAGACTCTGAAACTTGCTCTTGAATGGAGAGTAGTTGAAGCAAATGGAAGAAATGCTGAGATAAAAGACCTGAACAGAAGATTTCAAAGGGTGGCTTGAGAAGGCAAAGTGGAGCATTATAATGAAATATACAAAGACCTGGAGTTAGAAAACCAAAAAAGGAAGAACATGCTTAGCATTTCTCTAGCTGAAAGAACTGAAGAAAAAATTCAAGTCTTGACTTGCAGTATTGAAGGATTCTATGGGCAAATTATTGAATGGTGCAGGAATCATCAAAAGAAGATGGAAGGAACACAAAATCACTTTATCAAAAAGAATTTGTCAGTGTCCAACTATTTCAGGAACAACCTTTACTACCATTGATTAAGAACCAATGGTATTGAAGGAAAAAGTCAAAGCTGCACTGAAGGAATTGGTGAAAAACAAGACTCCAGGTATTGATAGACTATCCACTGAAATGTTTCAACAAACTGATGCATCATTGGAAGTGTTTTCTTGCTTATGCTAAGAAATTTGGAAGACAGCTACCTGGTCAACCACCTGGAAGAAATTGATATTTTTTACTCACTATAAAGAAAGGTAGTCCTACAGAATGTGGAAATTAGTGAACTGGTGGTTCAAACCCACCAGCAACTCCTTGGAAGGAAGATAGGGCAATCTACTTCCATAGTGATATTGCCTCAGAAACCCAAGGAAGGGTTGTTATGAGTTGGGTCCGACTCAGGGGCACATAACAACAACAACATCATTAATATCAAGGAGTTCTGGTAGCGCAGTGCCTAACTCATTTGACTGCTAACCAGAAGATTGGCGGTTCAAATCCACCAGCCACTCTGAGGAAGGAAGACTGGGCAATCTACATCTGTAAAGATTTACCACCTCAGAAACCCAATGGGTGTCACTATGAGACAGAATCGACTTGATGTTAATGGGTTTGGGTTTGGTATCATTAATATCATGCATGTAAAATATTGCTAAAGATAATTCAAAAATGGTTTCCTCAGTATATTGATGGGGAAATTGCAGAAATGCAAGCTGGATTCAGGAGAAGATATGGAACGAGGGATATCATTGTTGATGTCAGATGAATCTTAGCTAAAAGCAAAGAATGCCAGGAAGATATATTTAACCTCTGTTTTACTGAATATGCAAAGACATTCGATTGTGTGGATCATAACAAATTATGGAAAACATTGAAAAGAATGGGAATTCCAAAACACTTAGTTGTGCTCATGAGGAACCTGTACATAGACCAGGAAGCTGTTATTCAAACAGAACAAGGGAATACTACATGGTTTAAAATCAGGAAAGGTGGACATCAAGGTTGTATCCTTTCACCATACTTGTGGTGTATGCTGGGAGTTCTGCTAGCATAGTGCCTAAGGTACTTGATTGCTAACCAAAAGGCTGATGGTTCAAACCCACCAGCCTCTCCTCAGAAGGAAGGTTGGGCAATCTATTTCTGTAGTGATATTGCCTTGGAAACCCAAGGAGGGGTTGCTATGAGTTGGGTCTGACTCGATGGCACATAAAATAATAACAACAACATGGTGCACGCTGAACAAATAATGTGAGAAGCTTGATTATAAGAAGAAGAACGTGTCATCAGGGTTGGAGGAAGACTCATTAACAGCCTGCAATATGCAGACAACACAGCCTTGCTTGCTGAAATTGAAGATGACTTGAAACACTTATTGATGAAGCTCAGAGACTGAAAATCTTCAGTATGGATTACACCTCAGCATAAAGAAAACAAAAATCCTCACAACTGGACCAATAAACAACAGCATGATAAGTGGAGTAATGATTGAAATTGTCAGATATTTCATTTTACTTGGATCCATAGTCAACAGCCATGAAAGTAGCAGTCAAGAAATCAGTTGACATATTGTAATGGGCAAATCTGCTGCAAAAGATGTCTATAAAGTGTTAGGAAGTAAAGATGTTACTTTGAAGACTAAGGTATACCTGTCCCAAGCAATGTGTGGTAGTTAAGGTTGTTGTCAACTTGTCTGTGCCAGAATAAGTGGCTGGGCAGCTGGAGGTAGTTAGTCCCCATGATGAGACTGGCAATCAACTCCATGGTGGAATCTGCTGTGAGTAGCTGCTTTAGGGATGTGGTCTGCTTCCCACATAAAAGGAGAAGCTTTGGGATTGGTCTCTAGCCTTTTGGTACACTTAAACCCCGTGTGTAGCCAAGTTGTTGTTCAACAGCCTGCCATACCCTTCTGATCTTGGGACTTCATCCGGACTTGAATTAGTGGCCTGCCTTGTTGTTTGATAACATTAGGATAGTGCCTTTTTACTTGTCAACCTTGGGCTTGTCAGCCTCAGCAGCCAGCAGCTGTCTGAGTGAAGAAAAGCCACCAGCTTCAGTGGGCCAGGAGCAGGAGGCAGAGCTGAAGCCCAAGTTGAGGGGCTTTCCCCCAGCTCCTAGAGCCTGGCATTTTGAACTCAGACTTAAAGCCTCCAAAATTATAAGAGAATAAATGCTTATTTGTTCAAGCCATTCCATCTGTGGCATATTCCTATCAGAGCAGTACTAGGTAACCAAAACACCATGGTATTCTCATCTTCCTCATATGCATATGAAAGCTGGACAGTGAATAACAAAGACTGAAGAAGAGTTGATGCTTTTGAATTGTGGTGTTATGGAAGGATATTGAAAATACCATGGACTGCCAGAAGAATGAACAAATCTGTCCTGGAAGAAGTACAGCAAGAATGCTCCTTGGAAGTGAGAATGGCTCAAGCATAGCAAAGATTATGAGGATGGCTCATGACCAGGCAATGTTTCATTCTGTTGTGTATGGAGTCTCTATGAGTTGGAGCTGACTCGACAGCAACAACCAACCACAAGTACAGGTGTATTTCTACTGCAATATAATGTCACCTTTATCATAAATCAGGTTTCTGTATGTATGTGACTCAACTTCTGCATTTTTTATTTTATGTGCTGGTCAGTTATACTATGGCATGAATGTCATAAAGTCTTAACTGTTTGTACTTTTTGATAAGTCTTACCATTTGGTAATTTAAACACTCTTAACTTCGTTCATTTTCATTTCCAAAATTGCCTTTCCTGATCTTGTTCCTTTGCATTTCTATAAGAATTTTGCAATGGAAAGAACAATTAAAAACAATTTTAAAAAATGCTCTGAGTTTGATTGCGATTGCATTGAATCTACATATATTTTGGGAAGAATTGATTATTTACAATATTAAATAAATGTAAGACATGTTTTTTAAAAAAATTTTCTCAGTAACAATTTGTATATCTGTACAAGGATTTTGCACCTTTTTATTAGATTTATATCTAGAAATTTGATTTGTTGGATGGTAAATTTAGTAGTTTCTTTAATTTTTTAAAAAAAATTCTAATAGTGCATTTGACAACTGTGATAAATTTTCTGTTGATTCTAATACTTTATGTATAGATTCTTTTGGGTTTTTATGTACACAATCATGCCATTTGCAAATAATTTTCATTTATTTAATCCTGCAAACCTTACAACTTTATATTTTTTTACAACTTTTTATTATTTTATTTTATTTTATTTAGTGATATTGTACAGGATAAGATCTCTAGTCCAAGGTTGAACAGACACCTTCACGTTATTGCTAGTCTTGGGAGGAAGTTTTTGATATTTCATTATTAAATATGATGTTTGAAGTAGGCTTTTGTAGATGCTCTTTTTCACATTAGACTCTCTTCTATGCCTAGTTTCCTAAAAAGAAAAATTATCTTGAAAGAATATTAAATTATATCATAAAGTTCTGCATCGATTGAGATTATCATATGTTTTTCTCCTTTATTTTGTCAATGTGTTGAATTAGGTTGATCATTTTCTGAATGTTAAACCTCCCTGATGGACCTAAGAGCTACCCTTCCTACTTTTGATGTGTTATCTGTTTTATTATTTCATTTGCTAACATTTTGCTTAGGAATTTTGTAGCTATGATCCTGAGAGAAATTTAGCTATTTTTTCCATCCTCACGGTGTCCTTTTAAAGTGTTGGAGCAAATACTCTGCTGACCTCATATGTTAAATGGGGAATTGTCACTTCCTTTACTCTTCTCTCAAAGTGTTTTTGTGTAATTAATTTTTTTCTCTGAAATCTTTGGAAGAATTCAACAGTGAAGCCATTTGTACCAGAGTTTTATTAGTGTGAGTTTTTTTTTTTTTTTAAATTTTATTGTGATTTGGGTGAAAGTTTACAGAGCAAATTCACTTTCCATACAGCAGTTCACATACTCTTTGTCACATGACATTGACTACAATTTACCACAATGCAACAGCTACCCTCCCACTTCCTGCCCATAGTTACCTCTTCCCTGTGTCAACTACTTGCTCCCTCTGGGTAGGTGGCTGTGCCCAAGAAGTGACTACAACCTTGTCCCTTGTCAGCTCTATTAAATACCTGGGAATTCTTACAGAAGCGTGAGGGTTTTTAATATCACGTTCAATTACTTTTGTAGCTATTTGGCTAACTTAAATTTTAATTTATTTTTCTGTCAGCTTTGGCATACTTTATTCTTATTTTTTCCACCTGAAGAATATTCTTCCATTTCATCCAAATTAAAAAGAAACTAACTAGGACCATATTTCATATTTCATTACAAAGAAAAAAAGAAGTAATATTAGTAGAGTATTTTAGCAATAATAGGTAAACCTCCTCCATTTATTATTCTGATCAAATGTTTTTATATCCCATTGATATATTAATTAAAATAAAAATATGTTTTGTTAAAGATTATCAACAGACTCTGTGTTCCATATTTCAAAAATGTGGAAGCTACATAATTCTAACAAAGCCCGGTTTTGTTCTTTCTATTATTTACTGCATTATTTCTAGTCCTTTGCTCATACTCCTTTGTAAGGTTGAAATGCTTGCCATAAGGAAATATTTCTAAATAATTAGAAATTAAATAAATTATAAAATCCATGTCTTCTGGTGGCATAGTGCCTACATTTGACTGCTAACCAGAAGGCTGGTGGTTCAAACCCACCAGCCACTCCTCGGAAGGAAGATGGGGCAATCTACTTCCATAGTGATACTGCCTCAGAAGCCCAAGGAGGGGTCGCTATAAGTTGAATTGACTCGATGACAGTGAGGGTTTTTTTTCATTGTTTATTTTAGAAAGTTCATAAAAAATACTATATCTATTGCCTATGCCCTATTGCTGTCTAGAATTTCAGTCAGCATTTTATTACATTTGCATTTATTTTTCTCAAATATTTAGACAAGAGAAACATAAGGACTATACATTTATTCTGGTTATTTCAAAAGAATTAATAAAATTTTCATCTCCTTCATAAATATTACCCTAGTTTGTAAAATCCCATCAGCACTATTTACATTTCCCTCCTTAGAAATGGGTTCAGAGTAGAACAAACCACAGGTAAACTCGTAGGGTTTCATACCAGTAGTGATGGTGACATGAGGTGAGGAATAGTAAGGGTAACATTCAGGATCTGGGTCAAGAATATTAGTGAGGGCTCACCAATTCAAATTTAGGATATCTTGTATGAAGCACAGAAGCAAGAAATACACAGGCTGCCTTTATTAGGAGTTTGGTTATACAAGCTCTGGCAGGCTCTCATTTTTTGTGGCTATTCAGGCAACCCATCTCACCTACTTAGCGAGGCCAGGTGGACCAAGGAAAGCATTAACAACTGGGTGCTTTTCATTGCTAATCCTGGCCCTGACTCACTCTATGACCTCTCCTCATGTGTTTCCTCAGCTGGAAGGTGTAGATAATAATAATGACCTATTTAACAAGGGGTGTTGTGTGGATTACCAGTTAATAACATGTTTCACAAGACAAGGCAGCACTGAGTTTGAAAACACTAATAGAAAGTTTCTCCACACTACAAAGTAAATGAGAGCTTCTCTTGAAGAAAATCCAATAAACCAGAACATGAACATACAAAGCAGTTGAAATAAGGTGAGGTTTACTTGACAGATGAAGCTCCATTTTCTAAAAGGATGCTCCAGGGTTTTCCTTTTGATAATTAACTGACCCTTGTGCATTGAAAAGCTTTTGTAAAACTCACCTATATTTATTCTGTTATTTCAGTGTCTGCTGTTTAGAAAGCATTTTTTGGGCAAGCTTAAATATATTTTTATCCCCCTCCCACCAAATTAACTATGAATAAAATATAAACTATCATACATTTGTCTCCTGTAAATAATCACAAGGCTTCTATAAGTTCAACTTGACAAATATAAACTTTTGTTGCTCTCGTTTCCACATTATGAGTGATTCTTGTACTACATGAGGAAATTATGTTAAACTTAATAAATCTGGGTTTATGAATAAATTTCTGGTACATTATAATATATCTCATCAGGTAATAGACTTCTAATAGTTTAACGTGAGTCAGGTTACGAAGGCAAAATTATATATGCCCACCAAATTAATTTTCCATGTAATGCATTCCATTTCCTTTGTGTCCACTAGTCTACACAGATGAAGAAAAGGCACAGGATATAAATGCAAAAATACTATGAGTCACTTTATTTAAAGGTTATCAAAAAATCATGACACCTTCTAGCCACTAAAAGCACTCACTGAATTCTGGAACTCTTGTTGGCATTACTAAAGCAATGCCAATTACAATGACCAAGTAATTATGTTTGTAAAGGAATTTGCAAAAAGAGAATCTTGTGTTTAGTAAGGGTTGTTAAAATAATTTGAAAAACATGAAAAGGAATGGTCAGGCAGTTGAAATTTTGCCCAGCTTATTAATCACAGACAATTTTTGTCTTTTTGTAAGTTTAGAGGAATTTTAATGGCAGGTTGAAAGGATTTATATAATATATAAATTTTATTTGGTCTTTACAAATAATCTAACTCAAAACTCATTAGTTCACTTGATCTTTATAACTTGAGTGATACTACATATATATCATTATTTTTATATAGGAGGAAAGTGAGTCTCAGAGTTCAAACCCACCAGCCACTCCTCGAAAGGAAGGTTGTGCAATCTATTTTCGTAGTGATATTGCCTCAGAAACCCAAAGAGGGGTTGTTATGAGTCGGATCCCACTGGACGGCAGTGAGTTTGGGTTTTTTTTTTTTTTTTTTTTTTTAGTATATCTACTACACATACATGGGCACACACACAAAACACCAAACTCACCGCCCTCCAGTCATATGACTCATAGCATCCCCTCCTTGGGTTTCCCAGGTGGTGTATCTAGGAAAGCATATTGCCCAATATTCCTTCCAATGAGTAGCTAGCTGGTGGTTTTGAACCGCTAGCCTTCTGGTTAGCAGTCAAATGCCTTAGCCACTACGCCACCAGAGCTCTTTTTATATCTTCCACAGAATTATTTAATACTTCTCCATGGCAAAGTCTTTCCTCCCTCCCTTTTCTTTTCTTTTCTTTTCTTTTATTTGCCTCCTTCCCTCCTTCCTCCTGTCCTGCCTCCCTCCCTCCCACCGTCCTTCCATGAGAGGATTGTAAATGAGATTCCTTATACCCAATTCTTGGGAGCTCTGATAGCGTAGTGCCTAAAGCACTTGACTGCTAACCAGAAGGCTGGCGGTTCAAACCCACCAGCCACTCCTTGGAAGGAAGATGGAGCAATCTACTTCTGTAGTGATACTGCCTCCGAAACCCAAGGAGGGGTCACTATGAGTCGGGGCCGACTCAACGGCACATAACAATAACAACATACCCAGTTCTCATCAGTGCTTGGTAAGTTATGTCCAGAGCTGTGGTACTCATACAGAGGCTTATTTTTACCAGTGGCTATTTGGAAAGTTTAGCAGTTACAACCTCCCCCCTACTCACTGGGAGAAAAATGTGGCAGTTGCTTCCTTAAAGATTTACAGGCTTGGAAACCCTGTGGGGATAATTCTTCTGTTCTATAGAATCGATATAGACTAGATGACAGTGGGTTTTGGGTGGAAATATATCACCAGTTGGGGGGTGCTACTGACATCTACAGGCTAGGGATGTTGCTAAACATCCTACACTTCACAGTAGAGGCTCCCCACAGAAAAGAATTGTTCGACACCGACACCGTCAGTCACCTCTGACTCGCATCAACTCTGTAAAACAGAATGGTCTGTGCCATCCTCACGATCCTTGCTATGCTTGAGCCCACAGTTGCAGCCAGTGTCAATCTATCTGGCTGAGGGTCTTCCCCCCTTTTCGCTGACCCTCTACTTTACAAAAACCAAACCAAACTCACTGCCATCAAGTCAATTGGACTCATAGCAACCCCTCCTTGGGTTTTCGAGGCACCATCTCTGCAGAGGGAGCTCTGGTAGCATAGTGTCTAAGGCACTTGACTGCTAACCAGAAGGCTGGCTGTTCAAATCCACCAGCCACTCCTTGGAAGGAAGATGGGGCAATCTACTTCCGTAGTGATACTGCCTCGGAAACCCAAGGAGGGGTCACTATGAGTCAGGTCTGACTCAACGGCACATAACAACAACAATCTCTACAGAAGTAGATTGAATTAGGAGCTCTGGTAGCATAGTGGCTAAAGCACTTGGCTGCTAACCAGAAGACTGGCGGTTCAAACCCACCAGCCACTCCTCGGAAGGAAGGTTGGGCAATCAATCCTACTTCTGTAGTGATAATACCTCGGAAACCCAAGGAGAGGTCGCTATGAGTCGGGGCCGACTCGACGGCACATAACAACCACAACATAAGAAGATAATGTAAAAGCAAAGCACAAGAATTGGCATACTGTAAACATCCAAAATGCATTAGCTATTATTATTAGTAATATTATTATTATTATTCACTAATGTTAGTTCTTTTTTCTGTTTAATAGAATTTTGCCTGCAATTTACTCAGCTGTCACTAGATGTCAGTGATGTTTTATTATGACGCACAAAACAAAATCTCAGGCAAAATTGATAGACATATGTCAGGGATACAGCAGTTTGGTGATGAAGGAAACATAATGAAGACATCTGAAAACTATCAGATTATACTCTGTCTTAGGTTTCTAGTGCTGCTGTAACAGAAATACCACAAGTGTGTCATTTTAAAGGACAAGAACATTCTTTTCTCACAGTTCAGAAAGCTAGAAATCCAAATTCAAGACACAGGGTATAGTGGAAAGCTCTCTCTCTTGGCCCTGAGGGAAGATCCTTATCCCTGGGCACTTAGGGATGTTCACAGATATCTATTGTCTCCTATCAGTGCTTGCTTCCTTCTGTTTATGTTGCTCTTTCTATAGTTCAGAGATGATTAGGTTTAGGACTCATCCTATATTGATATGATTTTATTAACATAACAGAGAAAGCTTTGTTACCAAATGGGGTTACACATACAAATAGAAGGGTTAGGATTCCAGCACATATTTCTGGGGAAACAATTCAATCCATAACAAGCTCTATTAGGAAATGAGATCATTGCCATCTTTCTATTATTTTGCATACCTTGTATTGGGGGTTCAGCCCTAATCATTTACTTTATCTCTAAGGACCATGTGCCTGTAGTTGACCAGATTTGAGCACCAGATGGCAGTCTTGTACCCATGATTAAATGAACAAACAATTTTTATTGTTTACAAAGAGCAATGTCCAACATATGGATCAACTGTATTTCACAAGAATGTCTGACACATCCTATAGTTGTCTCCATGGCATGTTTACATATATCCAAAAATATAAAAAAAATCAAACCCACTGCCATCAAGTCGATTCTGACTTACTGGCTTTTTGAGGCCATAAATCTTTAAGAAAGTAGATTTCATTATCTTGCTTCCATGGAGTGGCTCGTGGGCTTGAACCGCCAACCATCTGGTTAGCAGTCAAATGCTTTAGGCACTGTGCCACCAGAGCTCCTTACATAGATGGACTATGCATATTAGTACTCAATGTACAGATAGGCCCTGTTGTTATCAAGTTTGCCAATAAAGTTCCTGACTCTTTCATTTTGGAACCACAAAAAAAAAATTTGTTGCCATGGAGTTGATTCTGATTCATGGCAACCACAATTACATAAATCAGTTTTAATTTGACCATATCCCCAACACCTTAGCTAATATACCAATCTGAAAAGGTCTTCTTTCTCCAAGAAAGACTGAAGGACTAGCTCTCTTGTAACTATTTTTCCCCAATAGACTGATACTTTAAGATATTCTGAAACAAAATGTAAACATACACCCAGATAGAGAAATTAAATTAATTTAATTAACTCCTAATTAAATAATAAAGTAAGTGCACTTATTAGGGCTATTCTGAGGATTACACAAACTGTTTTAAAATATATATTCATTAAATACTCACAGCAACACTACGTCACAGACGAAACAATTGTGGCTCAGAGATGCTAAGGAATTTTCCCAATATCGTATTGCCTATGAATAGCATATCCTCCAATCTGAGCCAGAAAGTCTGTAAAAATATTCTGTCACCACACTGAATGGTCTGCCCTTGTGTGTATCTTGCACTGTGCTATCTACACTAGAGCATGAAATCTAAAGGTTAAGGTCTCCATTTGGAACCTTAATGCCTTCTTGAATTTTGACCTAAATTCAGATGCCATTGTTACATTTCTATGCTACTTCCCCAGAGTTTTTGATCTTGATTTACCCACTTGGCTATGTAAATTCCAGGGAAAGCTTAAGGTCAGGCAGTAGACTTGATAATTTAGGGAACAATCAGGGAAGGGCAGTTAACCTCAGGAAGAACAGATGAACTAGGAGACAAAAAAGAGGCTCACACAAAGAACTAGGGAACTTGCTAAAAGATGATTATCTTGGTAAAGGTAGGGGTTGCTGGGGTGGGGGGTGGTAACCTTATCTTATTTATACTTTGGGGGATGGGACCAATAAAAACCTTCCTGACTACTGTTACTGAAAACGTGTACCATTGAAAGGAACAAGCATGGAGATTGAATAATTTTAGCATATCTGTGGAAAGAAGGAAGCTCCCATTGATTTTAAGATTGATAACTGACTTAACTTGTAATATATACTGCTGATTTTGTAACGTTCCTCAACTCAGTAGACACTTGTTCTGATGACTAGTTTATCCGTTCCCATCTTTGTTTTCCTTTGCTGCATATGTTGAATAAAAATCTCTTTTCTTCATCGTTATAACTCTGTGGTAGTTGTTCTTCAAGGACAATACTGTCACATGATACATGTAATTTAACTTAATGATCATAATAAAAATGTGATATGAATACTATTTTTCCTAAATGTACAATGTGTCTGATTGGTTCTTGGCAAGAAACTCCCTTGTTGGAACCCTGACTCTACCCTAGATAATAAAGACAATAGAAGAGAAAACAATGATCAAAGGAACTTAGGTAATTCTGAGAAACACCACTGGGTCAACAGGTCATCTGAATACTCTCATAGAAATTCAGTGGGTGAATCATGACCTACAAAGGTCTGTGCTTTCAAGATAGTAGATTACTTGTACAGTGATCCTAGTGAATAAGAATAGGGAACAGTATAATAAAGGAAAAAAAAAAAAATATATATATATATATATAGTGCCTAAAGCATTTGACTGCTAACCAGAAGGCTGGCGGTTCAAACCCACTAACCACTCCTCAGAAGGAAGGTTGGGCAATCTACTTCCATAGTGATATCACCTTAGAAACCCAAGGAGAGGTCACCATGAGTCAGACCTGACTCGATGGCCGTGCATTGTATTTGTCGTTGCCATACAGTCGATTCCAACTCACAGCAACACCCCCCTTGGTTTTCTGAGGTGGTAAATTGTTACAAAAGTAGATGACCCCATTTTCCTTCAATGGAGTGGCTAGTGGGTTTGAACTATCAGCATTCTGGTTAGCAGTCAAATGCCTTAGGCACTGCAGAACTGAAAAATTAAATTGGTCACCATTATTTGTAGATGGGACTCAATTCCATTGACACTTCACCTGGAGGTCAAGAATGAGGAGCATTTATCCATTGGTTCTGCATGAGTCTATGTTTGCCCTGGTTGGTAGACTCCCTTGCACTTTCAGGTGACGCATAAGTGATATATACTCACAGAAAATTCAAGTAGTTTACTATTGCAGACAATGTGAGGTACTGTCGAGTAGTACCTGTGCAAACCTAGTTTATAAAGCAATGATTAAAGTAAGAGATGGGTCAAAAAGATGTGAGGTGGGACACAGAGCTATCTGGGATACATATCTTGCCTTTAATTGAACATTTCAAGAATCGTGATCCTCCACATTTCCTGAAGAGTTATACTGACTAATCAAGTAATGTCAATTATCAGAAATATTCTTATTATACTAAAAGGAAAAATGCCCTTTATAGCTTCTCCTCATTTTCCACTGAACACTCTTATTTCGAATGAGGGCTCTGAGAATAACAGAAAATTCAAACAAATGCAACCATTGCCGTGGAGTTGGATCTGACTCATAGTGACCCCTCCTTGGGTTTCCAAGGCAATATCACTGCTAACCAGCCTTCAGGTTAGCAGTCAAATGCTTTAGGCACTACATCACCAGAGCTCCCCTGAGAATAATAGTAATAATGAAAAGGATACATGCATACAGACAGACAGAAAACAAAAGGGTAGGACTGAGTATAAGTGAAAAAGAAAAAATGGAGATGAAGAAGCATGTGTGAGAAATGGGAGAGTATACCTAATGCATACATACAAGAAGAGAAAACTGTGTTGTTGAGGATGACAAAGGAATGTGCTGTGCAGAGCTACCTTTTAGATGTTCTGCAGGTAATTACTACTGGTACATTCTCAGGAATACTCCCCAAACTACCCAAATCCTATCCTCATATTCTCCTTGGCACAACTTTTCCTTTCCAGGCAGGCTAAAATATCCACTATTAAAATGTTCACTGGAGATAAACTCTGTAAGAGTGAATTGTACAAATAAAGAATACAGACATGACAGGAGTTCCCACAAGATGGTGGACTAGGCAGAAGGACTGCACAGACCCTCTTCAACAAAGAAAAGGGGGACCAACTAACACAGACACAGAAGATAATCTCGGACCCCTGAGCCTTGAAGGGAAGGATACAGAGGTGGACTAAACCCCAAATAGCAGAAGAATTTGTGTGAAAATACCAAAAAAAGCGACATACAGAGCTGCAGTCTGGCAGTGACCTGAGTGACCCTGATGGCACAGATGGCTTAGACATTCCCGAGGGGTTGTAGGACCTAAAAATTAACCTAAAAATCACCCTGCTAGCCAGGGACTGCACACACTGTGCATAGTGGCTGGGTAACAAACAGAGAAGGTGAAGAGAAAGCAACCCCAAGGAGACTCGGGGCCTGTAAGACTGAAAAGGTATGACATTCTTCTTGTTACTACACCCTACACCTGCTTGATGAACACAGGTGTGGCCATACCCACTCCAACCTACCTTCTGAGCCCACAAGAACTCCATCACAGTCTGTGTGCTCAAACGGAGCCTGGGTGCCATACCTAGTCCTCCACCGATTTTTTTTTTTCTTTTCTTTCTTTTTAATTTTTTTCTCCTTTTTTTTTTTCACTTTCCTTTTCCTGATGATTAGTTTGCTTGTATTTGTCTGTTTCAAACCAATTAATATTATTAATACTTTTGTCCTTTTTATTATTATTCTTAATCTTCCCCTACCAGGTCCTAGTTTTCAGCATTTTCTTTTCCCTGTGCCTGGTTGAAATTCTGCCCCCTCCCCATATTTCAGGGTTTTGTTTGTTTGTTTGTTTTCTTTCCACCCCCACTTTTTTTTTCTCATGGCTAACCCCATTCCTTGTTTTTCTTTTTGCATTCTTCCTATTTGTTTCTTCATTTATTATTTTTTTTCCTTCTTAGTGCCCTATCCCCAGATATTGCAGGTTTGCTTGTTTTTTCTTCTTTCTTTCCCTTTTCTCTTTTTTTGGTTACTGTTCCTGTGTGATTACATGGGGTGTTTTTCTTCCATGGGCTTTTAGTTTTTTGATGGTTATTCAATTGTAATTTGCATCTAACTGAGTGGGAGACAACAACAGTCCTCATAAGACAACTACACCCACACCTCCTGCAATTTCACTTACTGAGCGACAGCCACTTCCTCCTTCTCCACCAATGGACCAACGATAAAAAACCACCAAGAAGAGCCTGAATCACCCTTGGCTGCTCTTCACAGTTAACAGAGATCTAAATACAACAATGTCACGATGCCACGGAAACAACACACCATCACAGTCCACACAAAGAAGTAGGATAAAGTAGTAGAAACAAGGGAGTAGGATACAGACCCAGAACACATCCCTGAGGAAGAAGCAGCATTGGAACTCTCTGA
>NW_006922054.1:1085311-1095380 GCF_000298275.1 Orycteropus afer afer | reverse complement strand
TATGTGAACTGCTGTATGGAAAGTGAATTTGCTCTGTAAATCTTCACCCAAATCACAATAAATAAATAAAAAAAGAATACAGACATGACAAATGTTTTGTTATATATATATTCACTACAATAAAATAAATAATAATAAAAATATTTACTTTGGCATAGGACAAATTATTTTGGATGCTAATATGATCATGTAAAATAAATGACATTTTTTTTAGACAACAATGAATGGTATTAAGGAATTATTATTAGCTTTTTTAAGGATGATAATGGCATTATGGTTATGTTAAAATATATTTATTATTTAGAGCTGCATTTTGAAAGATTTATATGTAAAATATGAGATGACTGGGCATTATTATGAAATGCTCCAGAACAATGGAGTGGATATGACAGATGAAATAAAATTAGCAAAATACTGGTATTTATTGTAATGTAATCACTACAAGATAGTTCATTGTATTACTCTTTTTACTTTTTTGTATGTTTGAAAATTTCATGAGAAAAAGTTAAAGAATAATATTTATTAATTCAAGGTAGAAGAAATCACCAATAAATGGGTATGGTCAATTTTAATTGCCTTCTACAATGAACACATCTTACTGAAACATTGCATTAGGTTAGTTTTTAGGTGAAAAAGTTATTATTTTAGGGATTACAGAGAAGTCTGTCAATGATATCAGAAGAGGCATGCTTTCATGAAAATATGGAGGAAGTCAATTAGATAGTCTGTTGAGATAGGATATCTGGGTGTAACTCCAGGCAGAGGCATATGAGAGTAGTCACTGGGGAGGGCTGAATGAACAAAGAAAAGTGTGGAGAGTGGAAAATGCATCAGTAAATGTTTATTTCATCATAATTTTTTTCATGTCCTTTGAATAAGATTATGTGCATCTGTGGTGATTTGTGTTTACAGTAAAGTAAGAGAACTATTTCTTAAGCAATTGATTATTAACTGAATCAAAGTTTGTAGGAAAATAATTAATAACATTGAAACACATTTTAAAAATAACTTACTAATGAGATAAAGAAAAAGGAAATTATAAATAGGAACATTCTAAGGTGAAAAGAATGGAAGAAGAATGATATGCCCATAATTAATATAGCTATATTGGGAAAATTAGACTCTTAATAGTGACTCTTGTATATGTCAAACTAGTCAAAGCAATTTTTTTCTGTGGGCAAAATATTGAATGATGCAGGAAGCATCAAAACAAGATAGGAGGAATACACAGATTCACTGTATCAAAAAGAATTGGTCGACCTTCAACCACTACATGAGGTAGCTTATGATTAAGAATTAAAGATATTGAAGGAAGAAGTTCAAACTGTGTTGAAAGAATTGGTGAAAATCAAAGCTCCAGGAATTGACAAAATGCCCAGTAAGATGTTTCAACAAATGGATACAACTCTGGAAGGTTTGCTCATTTATGCCAAAACATTTGGAAAATAGCTACCTGGCCAACCGACAGGAAGAGTTCCATATTTGTGTCCATTTAAAAGAAAGGTGATCCAACAGAATGCAGAATTTATTGAACAATATCATTAACATCATAGGAAGGTGAAATTTTGCTGAAAATAATTTAAAAATGATTGCAGCAGTACATCAACAGGGAACTGTCAGATATTCAAGCAAGATTCAGAAGAGGGCATGGAATAAGGGATATCATTGCTGAGATCAGGTGGAATCTTGGCTGAAAGCAAAGGATACCAGTAAGATATTTGCCTTTGTTTTATTGACTATGCAAAGACATTTGACTGTAGATCATAACAAATTATGGATAACATTGGGAAGAATGGGAATTCCAGAACACTTAATTGTGCTCATGAGAAACCTGTACATAGACCTAGAGGCAGTTGTTCAAACAAACAGAACAAGAGGATATTCTATGGTTTAAAGTCAGGAAAGATGTGGGTCAGGGTTATATCCTTTCACCATATTTATTTAATCTGTATGCTGAGCAAAATAATCCAAGAATCTAGAGTATATAAGAACGTAGCATCAGGATTGGAGGAAGACTCATTAACAACCTGTGATATGCATATGACACAACCTGGCTTGCTGAAAGTGAAGAAGATTTGAAGCACTTACCTTTAGTATGGATTATGTTTCAGCATAAGAAAAACAAAGATCTTCAGAATTGGATGAATAAGCAACATCACCATAAATGGATAAAAGATTGAAGTTATTAAGAATTTCATTTTAGTTAGATCCACAATCAACACCCATGGAAGTAGCAGTCAAGAAATCAATGTATTACTCTGGGCAGATTTATTGCAAAAGACCTCTTTAAAGTGTTAAAGAGCAGAGATATCATTTGGAAGACTAAGATGCACCTGACCCACGCCATGGTATTTTCAATGACCTCATATGCATGTGAAAGATAGACAATGAATAAGGAAGACTGCAGAAGAATTCATGCATTTGAGTTGTGGTGTTGATGAAGAATACTGAATATACCATAGACTACTAGAAGAAAGAACAAATCCGTCTTGGTTGGAGCACAACAGGAATGCTCTTTATAAGCAAGAATGTCCAGACTTCATCTCATTTACTCTGGTAATGTTATCAGGAGGGACCACTCACTGGAGAAGGATATCATGCTTGGTAAAGTTGAGAGTTAGCAAAAAAGGGGAAGACCCTCAATGAGATAGACATAACGGCTGCAACGATGGGCTTAAGCTCAGTAATGATTCTGAGGATGCCACAGGATGGGGATGTGGCATAAGGGCTGTTAAACAGAAGGTTGTCATAAGTCAAAATCAACTCAACAGCACCTTGTAACACCAACAACAAACTATTACTAATTTTAAACAGGTTGTTGGAGAGATGAACTTGGTGAAATTAGTTATGAAAATAGGACAAGTGGGACTTAATTTTTTCTTTATACATGTGGTTCTCTTTCAGATAAACTCATTCTTATATTCAGTATATTTTCAAGTTAAACTGAAGAGACTGTCTTCTATAGGAAAACTGGGTAAGACAGAAAGAAATTTAGCCTTTCTTTCTTTTTTTTCTTTTTCATTTCAAAATCTTTATCTGACATTGCAAGCAGAAGAAAATCAATGAAAAACTGCTTATGCCAGTCACAATACAAAAGTGTTGTAAGCCTTTTGTATATGTTCTACAATTTAGCTTCCATTAATTTTAAACAACATTTATTTCCCTAGTAATAAGTTACAGAATCATTATCTTGCCATTTTTAATGAGCATGAGAAAGCAATACTTAATTAAATTAATAGTTTCTCTAGATTTCTTTGTTCTCCAAAGTAATAATTAAAATAACAATAAGAAGTAAATAGATTAACCACATTAAAAAAAACTATTTAAAAGTTGGGATGTGGTTTTTTTTATCATATAAAAGTATAGTTAGAGGTTTTTAGCATGATATGCTTCATTTATAACTTCATGACCTCACTAATCACTTTAAGAATTTTTTTTTTTCTTTAACCAGGTTGGTATACATCAAACTCTGATTGAAAACTACTATCACATCTCATATTCTGGATGTCAGAAAAGCAATGTATGATGCTTCATTTTTATATATTTAGTGAAGCAGAGATATATAAACTAAACAAATGGCAGAAATTTGTAATTCCAAGACAATTTTATACAAAACATATAAACCTGTTTTAACTGATTCTATACAAAACAATGGAAAGTAAGTTAAATATTCAAATATATTTTACTTCAGTTAAATATTTGGGTTGCTTTTTTTTTTTTTTTTTTTTTTTTAAAGTCTTTTAAGGAGGATGAGACCTTGTGGTGCAAATGTTAAGCACTAGAGATACTGCCTCAGAAACCGAAGGAGTGATTGCTATGACTCAGAGTCGACTCCATGGCGGCAGGGAGTTTTTTTTTTTTTTTTTTTGCTTTTATTAAAAACTTATGAAGATACATAGACGTCAAAGAGAAACAAGATTTGAACCTATTGCTCAGCACAGAACCACGAGACCCCACAAATCAGGCTTACTTAGACAAAATACATACATGGTTAGAAATATTCCATGATCTCACTTTGAAAATTAAAGGAATAAAATGAGAGAAGCAACAAACATCTATCCATAATTACTGTTTAGTCTTTCCAGTTAGTAGAAGAAAATTTCACAATAATTCAACCTATTTTGTCAGTATCTCTCTTTTGGCATTGCATCTTTGTTTAGGTTTCTTGAAAAAAAATAAGTAAAGATCTTTGTGCCAAAAGAATTGCTAAGAGTAAACAAGCATTAAAGACCTAAAATTGGTTTTAAATCAATCATAGAGAAACATTTTCAAATCTATTTTATCATCTCTTGACTAAATAATGACTAAATATTATAGAATGTATGTCATTTTTTACATATTTCTTGTCTGAAACAAGTGGTATTTATTTAAACTTTTGTAAAGTTAGCCAAAGAAAGAAAAGAAATGAAAACAAGCATTGCTATAAAGACATCCTCATAAAAGTTTGACAAATCAGAAGCTGCTTTGAATTCACTTTGTGCAGAGAATGTAAATATTGGTCCAGTGTCATTTATTTATTTATTTTTACTCCCCAGTAAAATTATATGAGACATAACCCAACATTTGCATTATGTGAATGAGTTCAACTTTATGATGGACTCAAACAATATAATTTCTTAATATTTATTGTGTTACGTGTATTTAACAATGATGATTGTAGAATTTCATAATTTATTGGGTTGTAAAAAGCTTAAAGATTATTCTGATAAGAAAGTATGTGACATGTATCTATGAAACATATTTCTTTAAATCTTGTTCCTTAGATCCCTTCAGTAGTGCATCAGTCAATTTAAAATGTATACATTTATAAAATAAAGAATATTCCATGGAAGAAGAAACAGTAACTGGGAATGTATGTTTACCTCACAAAATCCATTAATACAGATTGCCCTAGGGATCTTTCAACAAGTATTGCTCCAAAGATCTTTCAAAAGGAAATAGAATTAGACTCAATTAAATTTCATAACTACAAATAATTAGAAATGCAACAAAATTTGTTTTAACAAAATCTAATCGTTACTGCTTCTTCATCTACATCTGCTGTTTCCCCAGGAGGAATTAGTTGGGTGGAGATCCATTTTTTATCCTGTAGAGCAAAGCTATGTGAAAGACTCAAGCCTGAAAGCTTGACTCTATGGCCTTATTTCCTTTGCTTCACTCATGAGAAATTTTATTAAAACATTTTAGTTTAAAATTGCTTTTCCCTCCAGGGAACTCTGGTGGTAATGGTTAAATGCTCGGTTGTTAACCAAAAGGTTGACAATCAAACCCGTCCAGCAGCTCCTTGGGAGAAACCTATAGTGATCTGCTTTCATAAAGATTACAGCCAAGAAAACTCTATGGGTCAGTTTTACCCCAACAAATAGAGGCACTATGAGTCAGAACTGATGTGAGGGCACCCAACAACAATAGTTGTTTTTCCAGAGGATGAAGTAGGACTTCCTGTTAAAAATAGGCCTGTAATTCTTCAATTTCTACCTGTGATTCAAACTAAAAAACAAAAATAACCACTTTCCTCAGATATAGAATATTTACAATGCAAGTTGTCCCCCCAAATATTAATCATTATTTAGGTATTTATAAGGAACTCTAGTGGCTCAGTACCTAAAGTATTTGATTGCTAACCAGAAAGTTAGTGGTTCAAACCCACCAGCCACTGCACGAACCAAGACCAGCCAATCTACTTCGGTAAAGATTTATAACCTCAGAAACCCAGTTGGTTTGGTTTTTTTGGTAGATGTTTGTGGTGTGAAACTTTTTCTCTCTCAAACTCCTTTAACTTTTGCATATGAATGCTTATAGTCACTCTTTAACAATACCAGACATCATTTTTTTTTTCTTCTCTTGAAAATTTTAAACACATTAAACAAAGTTTGCTAGTTTTCTCACAGATATTTAAAAGCTATTTGAGGGAAGTTATCATTATGGTGTGAAGACCCTACTTTTAGACATATGATAAATTTTTTCCAGATCAGGAAATATGTAGTAATGAAACTAGAAGTTTATTTTATTCTGTGATTACAATTTCTCCTCTATCACTTAAGAAGCCAGCAAAGGAGAATTTCCTCACCTGTCTTGGAATAAAGAAAACCAAAAACCAAACTCACTGACGAGGAGTCATGTCCAATTCAACCCTTCTTGGGTTTCCGAGGCAGTATCTCTGAGGAAGTAGATTGTCCAGTCTTCCTTCTGAAGAATGGCTGGTTTGAACCACCAGCCTTCTGGTTAGGAGTCAAATGCCTTAGGCACTATGCCACCAGAGCAACACCTAAATGCATTAGTGAAAATATAAAGTTTCACTAGTTCAAAGAATCTGGTAGCTAATATAACCAACATTCTAGAATATCCTAATGTCCACCAATGTTCATGTGAATCTTTGTCTAAGTCAGAAAAATGGTAGGAGGAAATAGTGAAAATAATCAGTGGAATCTCAAGTGGCCTGAAAATGTATTTTTCTTGCTCATTTGCTTGCTTTAAATTTCCACTTCTGGTGTCACAGGGTTAAGGCATTTGGCTCCAACCAAAAAATCGGTGGTTCAAATCACCAGCTGCTCCATGGAGGAAGGATGAGGCAGTCTGCTCCTAAAAGATTTACAGCCCTGGAAACCCTATGGAGCACTTCTACACTGCCACATAGGGTCAATCTATGAGTTGAAATGATTCAATGGCAGTGGGTTTAATATAATAGAAGTCCTTTAATATAATTGTGTATAAACCCAAAAAGCCAAAAGCAAAATTATCTATGCTGTAGTGGTTTGGGGTGCCAGAAAGTAAGACTTGAATTCAGAAAGACTTACCAGATTCTATCAATATTCCAGAAACCATACGTAGCTATTATAATGATATGAAGTGAAACAAACCTCCAAATTGTGTCTGACTAAAGAGAGAACAGGGAGTCTAATTCTATTTTCTTTTGAAAGATCCTTGGAGCAATATTTGTTGAAAGATCCCTAGGGCAATCTGTATTTATGGATTTTGTGAGGTAAACATACATTCCAGTTACTGTTTCTTCTTCCATGGAATATTCTTTATTTTATAAGTGTATACATTTTAAATTGAGTGAAGCACTACTAAAGGGATCTAAGAAACAAGATTTAAAGAAATAACAAAAGAGAGAACAATGAAGTATGTTGTCGTTGTTTTGCTATTTGCCGTTGAGTAGGACCCAACTCATAGCAACCCCTTCTTGGGTTTCTGAGGTGGTATCACCATGGAAGTAGATTGCTCAACCTTCGTTTTGAGGAGTGGCTGATGGGTTTGAACCGCCAGCCTTCTGGTTAGCAGTCAAGTGCCTTAGGCACTACGCTAGCAGAGCTCCTAACAATGAATATAGACAAGGTAAAATAAGAGACAACATGATTTAATAAATGTTTAGGACAACAACAAATGTAGGGAATTAATAATTTTTTTTTTAATTGTGATTTGCGTGAAAGTTTACAGAACAAATTCACTTTCCATATAGAGGCTTACATACTCTTTCTCTCATGACATTGACTACAATTTACCACAATGCAATAGCTCCCCTCCCACTTCCTCCCCATAGTTACCTCTTCCCTGTGTCCTTCCCTCCATGTATTCCTGCCCTCTGAGCTGTCTCCCTGTGCTTACACAGCCCTTCTATTCTCCCTAGATTATTCTCTCCAAGGAGTGTATCCACCTAATGTAAATGTTCAGCTCATATGCCTGTCTTTTGTTTGGCTGGAAGCCACAGGGGTAGGTTCACTTCCAGACCTGAAGGGCAGCTAAGGGTCACAGTATTAGTAGTACCATGAGGCTCCATCAGACCAGCAGACTTGGTCCCTTTTTTTTTTTTTTATTTAAATGATTTTCAGTTTTGTTCCACATTGTTCTCCCACTCTATGCAGGATCCTCTACATTGATTCCCCTCCAAGTGATTGACAGTGGTAGCCAGGCACCATATAGTTCTTCTAGTCTCATAGTCATATAGGCTGAGGATCATATAATGTCGATTGGACTAATTGTTTCTGTGAATCATTGGTTTTCTTCATTCTTCTTTGCTCTGGATGATGAGAGACCCGTCATTGCACCTAGATGGCTGCTTGCAAGCTTTTCAGATCCCAGTCACTACTCACCAAAGTAGGATGTGGAAAAATGTTTAGTGTAGTATGTTATGCCAATTGAGCTTGATGTCCCCTGTGGCTATGGACCCAAGCCCACAGGTCCAGCTACTTGTTCCCTCTGGGTAGCTGGCTGTGGCTAAGAAGTGACTACAACATTTTCCCTTCTCAGCTCTATATACCTGGGAATTCTTACAGAACATCCAATACCCTTCTAGAAACATTGTCTGCCGATCCTATACATGGTCTTGGGTACACTCCCTCCTGCATAGACGTACTTAATAGTTCAGCCAGTCCACCCATCTATCCACCCATATATACACGTTTGCCTTCACTAAGAACTTAGCACTCTATGTGCAAAAGGCTTCATCTCTGTTGTCTGTACCTCCCACACACCTCTCTATGTTTTCCTCTTTCTCAATGCCACTGTGTTGATCATTCACATTGTGTACATTGCCCTTCCCTTCACCCAAATCAATACTTGTCTCTACCTATCTAACAGTGTTCCCTCTCCACACCTCTCACCCCTGGTAACCAACAAGGAAAATTTCCTTCCATATATAAACCTTTCCTTGACATTTTACAATAGTGGAAAATACAATATTTGTCCTTCTGTGATTGACTTATTTCATTCAGTGTAATGTCCTCTAAGTTCATACATATTATGCAGTGTTTTGCAGATTCTACATTATTCCTTAGGGTTGCATATTACTCTATTGTGTGTATGTGCCATAGTTTTGTTATCCATTCTTCAGTTGATGGGCATCTAGGTTGTTTCCATCTTTTGGCTATTGTAAATAGTGCTGCAGTGAACATGGGTATGCATATGTCTGTTCTTGCTCTGTCTCTCACTTCTTTAGGGTATATGCCTAGTAATGAAATCACTTGGTCAAATGGTATTTCTAATTTCAACTTTTTAAGAAATCGCCATACTGTTTTCCACAGTGGTTGTACCATTTGACAGTGCCACCAGCAGTGTATGAGAGTCCCAATCTCTCCACATCCTTGCCAGTATTTGTCATTTTCTGTCTTGTGGAACTTTGCTACTAGTGCTGGGGCAAGTTGGTAACTCATTGTTGCTGTGATTTCCATCTCTCTAATGGCTAATGATCATGGACATTTCTTCACATGTTAGTTGGCCGCCTGAATATCTTCTTTGGTGAAGTGTCTGTTCATGTCTTCTGCCCATTTTTTAATTGGATTATTTGTCTTTTTGTTGTTGAGGTGTTGGAGTTTTCTATAAATTCTAGTGATAAATTCCTTGTCAGATATGTCATTGCTGAATATTTTTTCCCAATCTGTAGGTTCTCTTTTGACTCTTTTTGGAGAAATCTTTGGAAACACATAAAAATTTAATTTTCAGGAGGTCCCATTCATCTAATTTCTCTTTGCTGTTTATGCATTTTGGGTTATGCTTGATAGTCTATTTATGCCATAAATTACGGCCCCTAAATTTGACCCTAGTTTTTCCTTGTGAACTTTATAGATTTCACATTTAAGTCTTTGATCCATCTGGAGTTAGTTTTTGTGTATGGTGGTTGTATAGATCTTGTTTCATTTTTCTGCAAATGGATATCCAGTTTTTCCAGCACCATTTATTAGACAGACAATTTCTTCCCCGTTTAATGGATTTAGGCCCTTTGTCAAAGTTCAGCTGACCATAGGTTGATGGATCTATTTCTGGGTTCTCAATTCTATTCCATTGGTCTATGTGTCTGTCATTATACCAATACCAGGCAGTTTTACCTACTGTGGCTATATAGTAGGTTTTGAGATCCTGCAGTGTGAGACCTCCGATTTTGTTCCTCTTCTTCAATAGTGTTTTGCTTATCCGAGGTCTCTTTCCTTTCCATATAAAGTTGTTGTTGTTTGTTGTTATGTGCTGTTGAGTTGGACCTGACTCATAGTGACCCCTCCTTGGGTTTCCGAGGCAGTATCACTACGGAAGTAGATTGCCCCATCTTCCTTCCGAGGAGTGGCTGGTGGGTTTG
>NW_006922054.1:1059873-1084951 GCF_000298275.1 Orycteropus afer afer | reverse complement strand
CCTCGGAAGGAAGATGGGGCAATCTACTTCCGTAGTGATACTGCCTCAGAAACCCAAGGAGGGGTCGCTATGAGTTGGGTCCGACTCGATGGCATATAACAACAACAACAACAACAACATTGTTTCTTTTATACTTTTCTTTCTTTAGGTCTTTTGTGTCCCTGGTAAGATTTATTCCCAGGGAATTTTTTTGGTAGCTATTGTATATGGTATTGATTTCCTTAATTTGTTTTCAGCAATCATTTTGCTGGTGTAGAGGAATCCAACTAATTTTTGGATGCTAATCTTGTATCCTGACACAATGATAAATCTCTCAATTAGTTCCAGTCAATTGTTGACTGAGTCTCTTGTGTTTTCTAGGTATAGGATCATATCATCAGCAAATAGGGAAAGTTTGACTTCTTCCTTACCAATGTCGATGCCTTTGATTTCCCTTTCTTGCTTTATTGTCCTAGCTAGGACTTCCAACACAATGTTGAATAGAAGTGGTGATAGAGGGCATCCTTGTCTGGTTCCTGTTTGCAAGGGGGATGGTTTCAGTTTCTCTCCATTGAGAATAATGTTGGCTCTTGGTTTTGTGCATATGTTCTTTATTATATTGAGGAATGTCCCTTCTATTCCACTTTTGCTGAGAGTTTTGATCAGGAATTGCTGTTGGGTTTTATCAAATGCCTTTACTACATCAACTGATATAATCATGTGGTTCTTTTCCTTTGTTTTATTTATGTGGTGGGTGACGTTGATTGTTTTTCTAATGTTGAACCATCCTTGTATACCTGATATGAACCCCACTTGGTCATAATGAATTTTTTTTTTTTTTGATATGTTGTTGGAGTCTATTGGCTAGGATTTTGTTGATGATTTTTGCATCTATATTCATGAGGGATATTGGTCTGAAGTTTTCCTTTTGAGTGATGTCTTTGAGTGGTTTTGGCATTAAGGTTATGCTTGCTTCATAAAATGTATTTGGGAGAATTCTATCCTTTTCTATGTTTTGGAATAGTTTGAGTAGGATTGGTATAAGTTTTTTTCTAAACGTTTGTTAGAATTCTTTAGTGAAACCCTCTGGACTGGGATTGTTTTTTATTGGTGATTTTTTAATGACCTGTTCATTCTCTTCTTTTGTTATGGATCTGTTCAACTTTTCCACATCAGTCTGTGTTAGTTTAGGTAAGTGGTGTTTTTCTAGAAATCTGTCTATTTCTTCCAGATTTTCAAATTTGTTGGAGTACAGTTCTTCATAGTATCCTGATATTATCCTTTTTATTTCAGTTGGTTCTGTTGTAATGTTTCCCATTTCGTTTCTTATTCATGTTATTTGTATTCTTTCCCCATCTTGCCTTGTTAAATTTGCCAGTGGTTTGTCAATTTTATGAATCTTTTCAAAAAACCAACTTCTAGTCTTGTTGATTTTTTTCTATTGTCTTTCTATTTTCTGTTTCATTGATTTCTGCTTGAATCTTTATTAGTTCCTTTCTTCTGGTGACTGTAGGCTTTTCTAGCTATTCTTTTTCTAATTGTTGGAGATGTTGGTTTAAAATGTGTATTATGGCTTTTTCTTCTTTTTGGTATGTGGATTTATTGCTATCAATTGGCCTCTGATCACTGCTTTTGTTGTGTCCCAAAGATTTTGGTATGTTATGTTTTCATTCTTGTTTGATTCAAAGAATTTTTTAATTTCATCTTTTATTTCTTCTCTTACCAAGTCTTTCTTAAGGAAGGTGTTGTTCAGTTTCCACATGTTTGCTCTTTTTCCATTGACCTTCCTATTGTTGATTTCTAATTTGATAGCATTGTGATCTGAGAATACATTTTGAAGTATTTCAATGGTTTGAGATTTATTAAGTTTGCTTTATGGCCTAACACATGGTCTATCATGGAAAATGTTCCATGTGCACTGGAAAAGAAAGTATATTGTGCTGCTGTTGGGTGAAGTGCTCTGTAGATGTATATAAGGTCAAGTTGGTGGATTGTACTGTTTAGCTCTTCTGCATCTTTGTTGAGTTTCCTTCCAGTAGTTCTATCTTTCATTGAAAGTGGTGTATTAAAATCTCCTACTATGACTGTGGAGTCATCTATTTGCCATTTCAATTCTTTTAAAGTCTGATTTACGTCTTTTGGGACTCTTGCCTTGGGTCCATAGATACTTATTATGGTTATATACCTTGTTCAGTTGATCCTTTAATCATTATGTAATGTTCTTCCTTGTCTCATATGGTGGTTTTTGTCTTAAAGTCAATTTGATCATAAATTAATATTGCCACTCCTGCTCTTTTTTGGTTGCCATTTGCTTGATATATTTTTTTCCAACCTTTGATATTTATTTTATTTTTGTCTTTGTCTCAAAGATGTGTGTCTTGTAGACAACCTATTGATGGGTTATGTTTTCTTATCCAGTCTGCAACTTTCCATCTCTTGAGTGGTGCATTTAATCCATTAACATTCAGTGTAATTATTGACAAGTATGAATTGGTTGATTTCATTTGTTGTGTGTTTTTTCATGGTGTTCCTGGTTTCTTTGTTCCAAATAATTTTCTGTGCTGAGCTCATTATGCTTATGAATTGTGTTATCAATTCCTTTGTTGCTATTGTTTTAGTATTTGCTAAACATTTGTGTTTTTCCTCTTTTTTATTGTGATGTGAAAGTTTATCATTTTGCTGTGAGGTTATCCTGTGATTTATAATTTTTTCTCTGACTTTAGAACAGTCCATTCTATCTTGTAACTCTCTTGACTTCCTCACCATTTTGAAGTTCTACACAACATTTTCCCCTCTTTTTGGTTCGTAGTTGTCTTCATTTGCCATTTAATGTCTCTGTTTCCCTGTTCACAATTTTGTAAGCTTATTATACTTTGGATACTTCCATCTGTGTTTTGGTTTCTGGATTACGTCATCTAGTGTATTAATAGTCAGTTGATATTTGCTATTATTGATTCTATGTTCAAAGAACTCCCTTTAGTATCTCTTGTAAGGTTGGTCTGGTTTTAACAAATTTCCTTAACTTCTGCTTACCTGGAAATCTCCTAATTTCTCCATCATATTTGAGAGAAAATTTTGCTGGGTATAAAATTGTAAAAATTGGTTGAAAATTTTTCTCTTTCAAGGTTTTATATATAACATCCTATTGCCTTCTGACTTGCGTGGCTTCTGCTGAGAAATCAGAGCTTATTCTTATTGGTTGTCCTTTGTAAGTAACTTTTTGTTTTTCCTGTGCTGCTTTCAGGATTCTGTCTTTGTCTTTGGTTTTGATGAGTTTGATGATGATATGTCTTGGTGATTTTGTTTTGGGGTCTATCCTGTTTGGGGTTTGTTGGACTTCCTGAATGGATATATTCTCGTCTTTCATCATATTAGGGAAGTCCTCTTCCAACAAATCTTGGACAATTTTCTCAGTGGTTTTCTTTTTTTCTTCCTATTCTGCAATTCCAATGACATTTGGTTATTCCTTTTGATAGTATCCCACATGGACCTTAGGCTTTCTTCTTTTTATTTTTGTTCTAATCAATCCCTTTCCAAAGAAGTATTCAGGCATGTGTCTTCAATCTCATTAATTCTATCTTCCATTGATTCAATTCTACTCCTTTGCCCTTTCAATGTGTCATCTAATTCTGACAATTTAGTATAATCTTCTGGATTTCTAGCTGTAGATTTTGTATCATTTCTAATTTTTCATTTATTTTGTCATTTTGTTCTTGTATTTTCTTCTGAAATTGTCCTAGGGTTTTGTCTGTGTTTTCCTTAATTTTTTCAGTGTTTTCCTTGATCTGTCTCTCAGTCCTTTGAAGATACCTAAATATAATTCTTTTGAATTCCTTATCAGGGAGTTGCAATGATGGTTCTTCCTCAGGGATGTGTTCTGGGTCTTTACCCTGATCCCTTGTTTCTACTACTTTATCTTGCTTCTTTGTGTGGACTGTGATGGTCTTTTGTCTCCAAGACATTGTGATGTTGTTGCATTTAGAGCTCTGTTAACTGTTTGTGAAGAGCAGTTAAAGATGAATCGGGCTTTTCTTGGTGTTCATTTATCATTGGCCAGTTGGTGGAGAAGGAAGTGGTGGCTCTCACTCAGTAAGTGAAGCTGCAGGAGGTGTGAATGTAGTTGTGTCATATGGGCACGGTTTCTGTCTGCTACTCAGTTAGACAAAAACAACAATTGAATAACCGTCAAAAAACTAAAAGTAAGTGGACAGAAAACACACCAGGTAAACACACAGGAAAAATAACCAAAAAGAGAGAGAAGGAAAAAAAAAGCAACCCATAATATCTGGGGAGATGGCAATAAGAGAAAAAGTAGAACAGGAGAATAATGAAGAGAAAAATGCAAAAAGAAAAACAAGTAATGGGGTTAACTATGAGAAAGAATAAAACAAGAACCAAGAACAGGGAAGAGAGAAAAATCTGAAAACTAGAACCTGGGAAGGGAAGAATAAAGAATGATAATAAAAAGGACAATAATAATAATAATAATTTTAAAACAGACAAAAATGAACACACTGAAAAAAAAAGGAAAAATTTAAAAAAAAAAAAATCTGGGTAGGCCAGGGCGGGGCACCCAGGCTCTATCAAAGCACACAGACGGGGATGGAATTCCTGGCAGCCCAGAAGGTGGGTGGGATTCAGGGATGTCTGCACTTCCATTCACCAACAGGGTGTGGAGTACAAGAGTAACAAGGGGAATAGGACACCTTTCCAGTCATTGGCATCCGGAATGTCCTTGTGGTTCCCTGTCAGTGGAGCCTATTCTTTGTTGTTGTTGTTCGGTGACATTGAGTCATCTTTGACTCATAGTGACCTTATCTATAGCAGAATAAAACATCGCCCAGTCCTGTGCCAGCTCCATGATCCTTGCTATACTTGAGCCCATAGCTGCAGCCACTGTGTCAATCCATCTTGTTGAGGGAGTTCTCCTCTTTCATTGACCCTCCACCTTACCAACTGTGACATCCTTCTCCAGGGAATGGTCCCTTCTGATAACATGAACAAAGTAGGTAAGACAAAGTCTGGCCATTCTCACTTCCAAGGAGCATTCTGGCTACACTTCCGCCAGGACAGATTTGTTAGTTCTTTTATCAGTCCATGGTACTTTCAGCATTCTTCACCAGCACCACAACTCAAAAACATCAATTCTTCTTTGGTCTTCTTTATTCACTGTCCAGCTCTCACATGCATTTGGGGCAATTGAAAATATGATGGCTTGTGTCAGGCACACCCTAGTCCTTAAGGAGACATCTTTGCTTTTCAGCACTTGAAAGAGGTCTTTTGCAGCTGACTTGCCCAGTGCTGTATGTTTTCTAATGTCCTGACTGCTGTTTCCATTGGTGATGATTGTAGAACCAAGCAATGTGAAGTCTTTGACAACCTCAATCTTTTCTCCATTTATCGTGATGCTACTTATAGGTCCAGTTGTGAAGATTTTTATTTTCTTTATATTATGATGTAATCCATACTGCAGACTGTATTCTTCAGTCTTCATCATTAAATGCTTCAAGACATCCTCACTTTCAGCAAGTAAATCATATCTAATCTTGATGGCATGTTCTTCTTCATATATTCCAGCTTCTCAGATTATTTGCTCAGCATATAGATTGAATAAGTATGGTGAAAGGACACAACTCTGACACACTCCCTTCTTGACTCTAAACTATTTAGGGCCTCCTTGTTTCATATGAATGGCAGCCTCTTGGTCTACGTACAAGTCCCTCATGAGTACAATTAAGTGTTCTGGAATTCCCATTCTTCTCAATGCTATTCCACACAATCAAATGCTTTTGCATAGTCAATAAAACACAAGTAAATTTTTTTCTAGAATTCTTTGCTTTGAGCCAAGATCCATCTAGCATCAACAATAATTTCCCTTGTTCCACATCCTCTTTTGTATCTGGCTTTCACCTCTGGAAGTTCTCTGTCAATATACTGCTGCCACCATTTTTTAATTATCTTCAGTAAGATTTTACTTGCATGTGATATTAATGATATTGTTCCATAATTTCCACATTCTGCGGGATCACCTTTCTTTGAAATGGTTACCAATATGGATGGATCTCTTCCAGTCAGTTAGCCAAGTAACTGTCTTCCAAATCTCTTGGCATAACTGAATGGGTGCCTCCAGCAGGGCATCTGTTTGTTGAAACATCTCAATGGGTATTACGTCAATTCCTGGAGCCTTGTTCTTTGGCAACTGCTTCAGTGCAGCTTTGACTTCTTCCTTCAGTATAATTGGTTCTTGTTCATATGCCACCTCCTGAAATGGATGAAGATCTAGCAGTTCTTTTTGGTACAGTGACTCTGTGTATTTCTTCCATCTTCTTTTGATGGTTCCTGCATCATTCAATATTTTTCCCATAGAATCTTTCAATATTGCAATTCAAGGCTTAATTTTTTTCCTCAGTTCTTTCAGCTTGAGAAATTCTGAGCATGTTCTTCTCTTTTGGTTTTCTAACTCCAAGTGTTTGCACATTTATTTTCATTTTTCAATTTGATGAGGAATAGTGTGGCAATCATCATCACAAAGGATATTTCAAGATCTGTCCTGAAGCACAATGCTGTCAGTGATAGAATAATATCCATATGTCTACAAGGAAGACCAGTTAATACAACTAGTATTCAAATTTATGCACAAACCCCCAGAACAAAAGATGAGGAAGTGGAAGATTTTTATCAACTTCTGCAGTTTGAAATTGATTGAACATGCAATCAAGATGTGTTTATTTTCACTGGTGACTGGAATGCAAAAGTTGGAAACAGAAGAATCAGTGGTAGTTGGAAAATTTGGCCTTGGTGACAGAAATAATACTAGATATTGGATGACCAGTGACTTATTCATTGCAAATACTTTTTTCAACAATATAAAGGATAGCTAAACATGTGAACGTCACCAGATGAAATACACAGGAATAAGATTGACTACATCTGTGGCAAGAGGCAATGGAAAACTCAATATCTTCAGCCACAAAAAGGTCAGGAGCTGATTGTGGAAATAGACTATCAACTGCTCATATGCAAGTTCAACTTGAAGTTGAAGACAATTAAAACAAGTCCACAAGAGCAAAAATATGACCTGGAATATATCCTTCCTGAATTTAGAGACCATCTAAAGAATATATTCGATGTACTGAATACCAATAACCGAAAACCGGAAGAATTATGGGATGACATCAAGAATATCAGCCATGAATAGTGCAAGAGGTCATTAAAAAGATGGGAAAAGAAGACCAAAATGGATGACAGAAAAGACTCTGAAACTTGCCCTTGAGAGGAGAGTGGCTAAAGCAAACGGGAGAACTGACAAGATAAAAGAGCTGAACAAAAGATTTCAAAAAGCAGCTTGAGCAGACAAAGCCAATTACTATAATGAAATGTGCCTATTCTTTAGTCCCTGGAATCTGGGAGAATGCTGTTGCTTTAAATATTCAAAATGGTTAGACCGCTTATAAACATTCAAAATGGCTACGCCCTCTGGACAGGTAAAAGTCCACAGCTCAGTCCGACTTCCTCTTTGCTGCTTCCCCTTTTATTCACCAGCCACCAGTGCAGTCTTCCGTGCAGCTCCTGCCTAACAGGGCCAATTTTTAGGTTAATTCTTAGGTCCTAACATCACTCAGCAATATCCAAGCTGTCTGTGCTCTCAGGATTGCTGAAAGACCACAGCTCCATATGTCTCTTTTTTCAGTGTTTTCATGGAGGTTCTTCTACTAGTTGGAGTTTAGTCCACTTCTATATCCTTCCCTTCAAAGCTCAGGGGTCTAGGATTATCTTCTGTATCTGTGTTAATTGGTTCCCATTTTCTTTGTTGAAAAGGGTCTGTGCAGTCTTTCTATCTATTCTACCATCTTATTGGAAATTAATAATGTTTTACTGGAAGATCCTGCTGTTGCTTTCTTTTTCTTTTGTCCCGAGATTTCATAACCTATCTTGTCATTAGAAACTCCTGGCACTTTATTACCATCTGTTTCCATCCATAAATGCTGAGACATATGGATTTTATTAGGTATTGTGGCATATCAAGTCAAACTTTCTCAACTTGTATACTAAATAAATAAAAATTTTATTCTGTCTATTATTTTTAAAATCTTTATTTACAAAGGGCTCTAACTATATGTAAAGTGTGGAGGCAAGTTGTCCTGGTTTCCATGAAGTTAATGAGGTTTTAATATAGGGAGGTTAGTTATCATTATCATCTGCAACATTTATACTATCATTTAAAAAACTTCTTGAGCACAATCTTGAATTGTTCCTAGAATTTCTAATATCAGATCATGAAATACTTCTATCTGTATCTCAATGTTGCTTATAGACAAGCTCCAAGAAAGAATTTTTTTTTCAATTTCCAAAGAAACGTTATACATGTTTGAGTAATCATAATGATTTAAAAAGATCATGTTCAAATATTTGCCTTGTAATGTAATCTGCCATCAGTATGTTCACTGGATCTTTCTTGGAAAATTACAGTGTTTTCCCAGGTCCAGCTTCTTTATGGTTTCTTTATAAGTGACCAAATCAATCTGCTATTTTTATATCTTGTAAATTATCTTAAATTGGTAAAAAATAATCCTATTGTAAAATGCACTAAATCTTATTTCAGAAAAATACCCAAAGACTTTAAAAAAAAAAAAAAAAAAAAGGTGTTTTCTTGGGCCATCGGGTTAACTCATTTTTAATACTTTATTTAAATATTTTTTTTCTGTTTTTCTAAAATGGACTTCCTGATTCCGGAGAAAAAAGTAGCAGTAATTAAAAGGTTTGTAGTGATACATACATTTTTGCCACTTACTTATTTTTACACCCAGGCCACCTATATTTGTGTGCCTTATTATAGTACATGTGTACCACCCTTACTCAAATGCCAGGCAAAGATCAGATACATCTGCTCTGAGAAGATTCTTAGGCAATGGTTAGGAGTTAGGAGTATGATAACATTTGAATGTGAATATGTATGTGTTCTCATGATAACACTCCCTTAAACTAAAATCTTGATACAACTATATATTTATTCAGAAATATATTTGTTTTTGCTAGGAGCTCTGGTGGCATAGTGCCTAAGGCATTTGACTGTTGACCAGAAGGCTGATGGTTCAAACCCACCAGCCACTCTTCGGAAGGAAGATTGGGCAATCTACTTCCATAGAGATACTGCCTCAGAAACCCAAGGAAGGGTCACTATGAATCAAATTGACTCGATGGCAATGAGTTTGGCTTCTTCTTTTTTTTTTTTTTTTTACTACATTTGTTAGGAGCTCTGGTAGCATAGTGGCTAAAGCACTTGACTGCTAACCAGAAGGCTGGCGGTTCAAACCCACCAGCCACTCCTCGGAAGGAAGGTTGGGCAATCCTACTTCCGTAGTGATACTGCCTCGGAAACCCAAGGAGGGGTCGCTAAGAGTCGGGGCCGACTCGACGGCACATAACAACAAAAACAACATTTGTTAACCCAAAAAACCAAATTCACTGTCATCTAGTTGATTCTGACTCATAACGACCCTGTCTAGGTTTCCTAGGCAGTAAGTTTCCTAGGCAGAAGTAGATTGTCCAATCTTCTCTTTGTGGAGTGGCTGGTGGGTTTGAACTGCCAATCTTCTGGTTAGCAGTCAAATGCCTTAAACACTACACTACCAGAGCTCCTTACTACATTTGCTAGTTATGTGGTGGTAGTTCAGTTTGTGTGTCAACTTGGCTGAGCCTGGTTGAATGTCTGGCAGATGGATGTAGTATTCCCCATGATGAGACTGGTAATCAACTCCATGGTGGAATCTACTGTGAGAATCTGAGTAGCTGCCTTAGGGAATGTGGTCTGCTTCCTGTATATAAGCAAAAGCCTTGGGGAATGGTCTCTAGCTATGGCATGCTTGGACCCTGCATGTAGCCATGTCTTTGTTCAGTAGCCTGCCATGCTCTACTGACTTTGGGACTTAAAATGGACTTGAATTAATGACCTGCCATGTGGTCTGGTTACATCAGGACTGTACCTTTTTACTTGTCAACATTGGGCTTGGCAGCCTCAGCAGCTAGCAGATGTCTGAGTGAAGAAAAGCCTCCAGCTTCAGTGGGCCGGGAGCTGGAGGCAGAGCTGAAGCCCAAGGCTGAGGGACTTTCACCCAACCCCTAGAGCCTGGCACTTTGAACTTGTACTTAAAACCTCCAAATTGTAAGAATAAACTCCTGTTTGTTTGAGTCATCCTATTTATGGTATATATTCTTGTCAGAGTGGCACTAGGTAACCAGACATATGTCAAGTACCACAGATTATTTTTATTAATTACTTAATAAGTTGTTGTTGTTTTTAACTGCTCATGGAGACCCCATGCACAATGAAGTGACATACTACCCTGCTCATCCTTTTATCAGTTGCAGATGGCATTCGTAGAGTTTTCACTGAAGAAATTTTAGGAGTGGATCTCCAGACTTACCCTCTTAGTTCATCTTAGTATGGAATCACCACTGAAATCAGTTGATCATCATAGCAACATGCAGGCCTCTACTGACAGACGGTGGTGGTTGCACCTGAGCATGAGGATCTCCCAAATGAAAGGAAAAAATTCTGTCACTGAACAACAAATGCCTCCATTTAATAACTAACCAGCTTTAATTTGCCTCAGCAGGTTCTGAAATAATGTTACCATGCCACAACAGCAGTTAAGTATCTGCTATAAAATTAAAATGATTGTCTTAAAACATTGAGTGAATATTTGCCTCCTTTTATCTTCAAAATATGAGATAGTTTTAAATTATACTGATCATCTCAGTGAAAATTCCATCAGCAATGATGATTTAAATTGGATGATATGTTCTCAATCAAACAATGACAGTTTTGTTAGATATTTGTGATTAAAATTTAATAGAATTTTCTCTTTGTTCAAGTTGCAATCCCACACACTCTTCTCTTAAACAGATACATGTGTAACATAGAATGTGGATTGGACACTTGGACTCTGAAGCCACATTGCCTGAGTTCAGATCCTGGCTCTGTTGTTACTGACTGTGTAACATTGGACACGTTACTTGACCTCAACTTAGTTTTCTCACCTGTGCTCTGGTGGAGTAGTGCCTAAGGCATTTGACTGCTAACCAGTCAAACCAGGTATTTGACTGCTAACTCCTCTGAAGGAAGATTGGGCAATCTGCTTCTGTAGAGATAATACCTTGGAAACCCAAGGAAGGGTCACTATGAGTCAGAACTGATTCAGCAGTGAGTTTTGGTTTTTTGGTTGAAGCACTCCTATTTGCAATTACTTATTTTTTAAAAATCAGTATTTTCTCACATATTTCTAATAACTAAATCATTATGAGTGCTTGGGTTTGTCAAATGACAAATCCAAGCACTCATAATTCTATAGATTAGGGTCACATACATGAACAAAAGTACAGTTTTTTCATATCTGGACACAAGTAAACATGACACTTATTCTTGTTTATATAACATTAAAATTAAACTGCCTATAAAAAGATACCTTCATATAGTTCTTCCTCTCTTACTGACAAACATCAAATAAAATTTTATTTTTCATTTATGAGGTTACAGTAATTCTTAAAAGTTAAGTGTCTTATATTCAAACATGCATAAAATGAAGAACAATTTTCATAATTTAGGCACTCTGAACTTATTCATGTCAAAGGTTTTTTTACCTCAGTCTCTTTAACACCAAAAGAAAAAAAAAAAAAAAGACAACCAAACTCACTGCCATCAAGTAGATTCTGACTCATAGCGATCCTCTTTGGGTTTCTGAGGAGGTAAATCATTACCGAAGTAGAGTGGCCAGTTTTCCTTCCACGGAGTGGAGCTGCTGGTGGGTTTGAACCACCCACCTTCCGCTTAGCAGTCAAATGCCTTAGGCACTAGGCCACTAGAGCTCCTTACAGAGCTTTGAAATTTTTCAAGTATGAAACATAACTTTGATAATGTAGAATTATGATTTTTAATTTTAAAATATTTTGATTGCATTGATCAGTTTACTTGGTTTATACTTAAAATTTTAAATAACAGGATATGTTTGAATATTCAGTAGTACATTATTATCTGTGCTTCTTGAAAGAGGTTGGAGTGTTTTTCTCCCTCAGAATATGACCTGTCAATCACTCAAAAGAAATTTTTTCCTGTTCATCTGTGCCAAAATCCACTACTTCTAGCTTGTTTGGCTCTCCATTAACTCTCATAAGCTGAAATACTACACTAAATAAACCATCAATATTTATTTTACAAAGTCTCCCATTTTTATATCAGAAAGATGGCTCATGCAGTGGAGGAGTGAAATCTCAACAGAACTAATAAAATATCAAGAGCCTAAACCTACATAAGATAAATTTCTCTAAATGGCACACATCAATTGGCCTTGAACTCCTAAAAGTTTCCAGATTCAATATTTCTGAACTTCTTCATCCGCTCAAATATCCAAGAAGTGCTGATCTGTGACAGACCCATCAGCAACACTTAGCTACCATGTGAGTTCTGAATAGGCTGTGCAAGAAAACATCAGCCACGGTGCTGTATCTCATTCAACCTAGAAGTTCATAGTCCTTTTGTTCTGCAGCTCTCTGGAGGTTGTTATCCATATAAAGCCAAAATACTCAAACAAACTTATTTTAATGGGCTTCAGTAGTTGATTTGGGGTTAGTTTCCCTTACTTCATCATTTCTAAAAGGTACAAGTTTAAACACCATGAAATTGAATGAATGCTTTGCTCAATTTTGGTTAAAAAGGGGTGGTTTACTTTAAGCAAGTGGGCCCCAACTAGACCATAGTCAGAAGGAAGTTAAGGTACATTAACACCAGACTTGCCCAGGAGGTGAAACTTTAGATTCTCAGTAAATCCTTCTGTGTGTGTGTGTGGGTGTGGGTGTCTTTGTGTATAAGTGTCCAAACTTTTGATTTTGTGTTTTGCTAGATTAAAGATAACTGTCAGTTTGTTACTAACTCAAATTATAATTTGGTTAAGCTATTCACCTTTAACCTTCAGGCAAAAGATTACTTCAAATATCCTAAGTGCCTTTGTAAAGGTATTTTTATGGGCATAATGAGGTTCTTGAATGTAGCAATATTTTCATACGGGATTTACACCTGTAAATGTAAGTAATAAACATAAAGTAGTCCTTATCAGTTGGTCAAATACACAGAGTTTAGAGACATAGCCTCCGTTATTTATGTCATTTTTTAATATACATCAAAATAAAAATCACATTTTCCCGTGTATTTTATTTATTCTATGACTTCTGCTTCAGAAAACCCTCACCCCATTTTATGTTCTGAATTTTTTAATATTTTAAAAAAGAGAGATAATTTGCCTAAAATTCCATGAATCCCAAGAATTTCTTTCTCACTCTGCTGGTGTATATAATCAGCACTTGTTTGGAGTGGGAGCTTTGGTTCCTTATCTCAAATTTGCTACAAAGCAGTTTGGGAATTTCACATCAGGGTGACCATCACTATTATACGCTATTAAGACTGTGACTAAATAGTGTTCTGCATATGCCACTTCACAGGAAAATTCGACCCATCCTTCATCTTTCAAAGGCCTTAGATAAACTTCTTCAACTACTGAGCTAAAACTGATCTCTCTTTTCCAAATTGATAGTATCGTAACATTACAAATGTCTTACAAAATGATATAGGCCAACTCCCCAGAAAAAACAAGCAGCCATTTGATAACATCCCCACCAGATAATCAGACTCTGCTGCAATACTAGTGTTGCCAGCAAGTTCATTAAATAAGGAGAAATCTCTTTCTCATCTCTGGAAAACTCAGCTACTAAGAAGTTCAGCCTTAGGTTGTCCAAATTCTCTCGAAGAGCTGCAACAAATGTCCATATACTCCATAAGTGGAAACATAAAAGTATTCAAGCCAACAATATTTTTCTTTGTATAACAAAACCACTTTACTCTCCCCAGAGAACATCCACCTCTAGACCTCAAATACACTCCTTGTCTGAGAGTGCAGAATGTATTTGGCTTGTAACCAACTAGGATCTATGCATTGTAAGAAAATATTTCCTCTCCTTCAGAATAGAAGTAGAGAGGGAACAGAATATCTGCCTCAAACTCACATGCACTCACTCACATTCTCAAACCTATCCATGCTTTAACTCTGCAAAGCCAGGACAGATTGGAGGAAGGGGTATGAGAGTTAATTTATGCACTTTGATTTTATCAAATATATTTTTAGAAAACCTACCTATACTTAAAACTAAGAAAAGAATGAAGTAAATGAGTGGTTTTTCAAAGCCTGTATTACTGTTAATTTTAAAGCTTGTCAAAGAAAAACTAAGGATGCTACTAATGCAAAGCTCCTATATTTACTCATATAAAATTCAAAATCATACATCACAAATTGGTAACAATTATAAATTAATGCACATATTTTAGCTGTTCAGATATCATTCCCCATGTTTGATTTGAAACTTTCCAATATCACTTGATAGAGAAGAATGTTATAAGACTATAGGAATATTTATTTCTACCACTTAGTTTGTTATGCTGATGTAGAGTGGGTGTTGCTAAGATGCTAGAAGTTATGTCTCTGGTATTTCAAATACCAACAGGCTCACCCATGGTAGACAGGTTTCAGAGAGGTTTCAAACTAAGATAGATTAGGAAGAAAGATCAGATGACCTACTTCCGAAAATTAGCCAATGAAAGTTTTGTGGGTCACTATAGAACATTGTCTGAGTTGCTTGCTTTGTACAGATCATCAGGAAAGATTAACCCATAGAGGAGAACATAATATTTGGTGAAGTTCAGTGTCAACAAGAATATTGGAGACTTCTGGTGTGATGGCTTCACACAACAGCCTCAGTGATGAACTCGAAGATTCTGGCAATATTTCATTCTGTTGTATTTAAGGTTGCAGTGAGTTAAGGTCAATTTGATGGCACCTAACAATATAGGGCTATTTATTTATGTGATAATATCACATATGTTTTATTTTTGTTCTTGTCAAAGAAAGAGAATGATTTTCAGTTTCTTCTTTGGGATCAACAGTATTCCTAACACTAGCTGTAGAAGGAATTAAATTATTTTCTATTAAATATGAATGTTTTATTAAGGAATAAAACAAACAAATGAACAGCAACAACAACAACAACAAAAAGAAACAACACCTACTATACAGCCACAATAGTCAAAACACTGTGGTATTGCTACAAAGATAGACAGATAAACCAATGGAACAGAATCAAAAACCCAGTAATAGACCCATCCATCTATGGACAGCTGATCTTTGACAAAGGTCTAAAACACATTAAATGGGGAAGAGATAGCCTCTTTAACAAATAGTGCTGGCAAAACTGGATATCCACTTGCTAAAAAATGAAACAAGACCCATACGTTACCCCATACACAAAAACAAACTCAACCTGGATCAAAGACTTAAATGAAAAACCCAAAATTATAAAATTCATCAAAGAAAAAATAGGGGCAAATCTAGGAGCCCTAATTTATGGCATAAATAGACCCAGAATGCACAGGAGGTGGAAGAGAAGGTAGATGACTGGGCCTTTTAAAAATCAAATTCTTATGCTCATCAAAAGACTTTGTCAAAAGGGTAAAAAGAGAACCCATAGTTTGGGAGAAAATATTTGCCTATGACAAAGCTGACAAAGGACTTATCTCCAAAACATATAGAAAACTTCAACACCTCAACACCAAAAAGACAAACAACCCAATTAAAAAATGGGCAAGAGACTTGAACAGAAACTTCACAAAAGACAATATGCTCTCTATCCTTAGTCATTAGAGAGATGCAAATCAAAACAATGATGAGATATCATCTTACCCCTGCAATAATAGCAAAGTTCAACAGGGCAGAAAATAACAAATGCTGGTGAGGTTGCAGAGAGATTGGACATCTTGTGCACTGCTGGTGAGATTGTAAAATGGTACAACCATAGTGGCAAACAGTATGGTGTTTCCTTAAAAAACTGAAAATAGAAATACTATTTGACCCAGCAATTGCATTAATAGGAATATATCCTAAAGAGGTGAGAGACAGGACATGAACAGACATATGCACACCTATGTTCATCGCCACACAATTCACTATAGCAAAGAGATGGAAACAACCTAAATGCCCATCAATGGATGAATGGATAATCAAATTATGGTACATGCACACACTGGAATACTATGCTACATTAAAGAACAATGAGGGATACGTGAATCATCTCACAACGTGAATGTGCCTGGAGGACATTATGCTGAGTGAAATAAGTCAATCACAGAAGGACAAAAATTGTATAAGCCCATTACTGTAAAAAGACAAAGAAGGATTTGCTTAAGGAAGGGAACTCATTTTGTAGGTTACTAAGGTGGGGAGAAAAGGGGAGGGATTAATTTGGGGCTAGTTGGGGGCCACACACTGATGTGGGTAAGGGGAGGGATGGTATGGAAAGAGACTGTGACCACCATGATAACACTAGGAAACAGGAGGACACTGAATTGTGCACTTAAGATATAGACAACGAGTATACCCACAATACTGCATTACCATTAACACCAAACACCAGGCTACAAAAAAATACATAAACATCTGAGAAGATCAGAGGGGGGTCAGTGAACAGGAGTACACTCTTGACCAATGATAGATTCATCTGAGGCTAATCTTGCACAGATACCAGTGATACAAAATACCTGCAATCCTTACAGAAACAACAGAAGACAGACATAGAGCAATCCCTCACAGCAGCCAGACACTGTGGGAGAGAGATCCAATGGATCTGCCAACTCAGGACCATAGTACTGGGGGACACCAGACTCAATTGGCACAAAAAAATACATTAAAAATCTTGTTCCACAGCCTTCATTGGTGAATAGTGTTTGGGGTCTTAAAAGCTTTTAAGTGTCCATCTAAGATGCAGCTAATGGTCCCCTATGTTGTTGTAGTTGTTATTTGCCGTCGAGTTGGCCCCGACTCATAGCGACCCCTCCTTGAGTTTCTGAGGCAGTATCACTACGGAAGTAGTATTGCCCAACCTTCCTTCTGAGGAGTGGCTGGTGGGTTTGAACTGCCAGCCTTCTGGTTAGCAGTCAAGTGCTTTAGCCACTATGCTACCAGAGCTCTATAGTAGGAAGCAAAGGAAAGAACAACAACGACAAAAAGGCCTTTGGAAGAAATCAGCCCTACGACATGATGGACCTTGAGACCAGAAGAACTAGATAGTGCCTGGCTACTAATGCCAACTACTGGAGAAAAGATCAAAACTGGAGATCTTGGATAGAGTGGGAGGAAAAATGTGGAACAAAATCCAAAAACACTATTATGACCAGAATTACTGGTTGGATGGAGTCTGGTGGGCTCCCCAATATTATGGCCCTGGGATACACTTCAGGGCTGGAGTAAAACTCACTCCCAGGGGCTGGCTCTTAGCTCAATAGTAAATAAGAAGAACACGCAGACCACTCAACCCATGGTGACACACCCACATACTCTATGGAGACGCATCCCTTGGGGCAATCGACTGGGGGACACCAGTGGCAACATTCGCAGGGAGGAAATGCAAGAACACACAAGGAGTGCATAACTATGAGGGATATGGGTCGGGTGTTTACTGGGCAGGGAGGGGAGGAGAGTGAGTTAGGGTTGGGAATGGTAATGTGGGAATGAAACCAAATGTATGCAAAATGTTGAATGTAAAACAAATTCTGCTCTGTAAACTTGCACCTAAAGCACATTAAAAAAAAAAAAAAAAAACACTGCCATCAAGTCGATTCCAACTCATAGCAACCCCCATTGGGTTACCAAGGCTGTAAATCTTCCTCTCAAGGAGTGGCTGGTGGGTTTGAACCACCGACCTTCTGATAACAGCCAAATGCCTTACTCACTAAGCCACCAGAGCTCCTTTTATTATGGAATAAGCATTAAGAAAGACATAATTTGTTTTACATCTTGGTTTTGGTATCTTTAAACATTTTTGAAAAAATATTAAAATGGCAGAATAACTTGCCTTGAAATCTTGATTAGATATTTGGCAGTCTTAATTTCTGCTTCTCAAATGTCTCTGAAAAGCTAAAAAATATCTCACTCATTTAGTACTCTTGTGGTCAGATTCCATCAGCTGTATACATATTTTCATCATTTTCCCAATACTTTGACTGAATTCAGTTTGATTTTCTTCAGTCTTAAAATGGAGATCATTTCTCTCAAAAGTGTAATATGTGCAAAAGAGCTCTGCAAGCTTAAAACCACTGTATAAAATATTAGGCTTATGCACAATCCTCCACGTTAGATTTCTAGTTGGACTTAACTGGATAGGGATAAGTTAATTAAATCTTTTTTTCTTCAAGATCATTTCACTAACCCAGTTGTTTCCTCAAAATGATTTATTATTTGAAAAAGTATAAACTAGAAAATAATTGTTTGTTTATATAGGATGTAGAGTAGGATAAAACAGAAAAAAGAATCTTTACTTGAACAAATGAAAAGGAAACTCATGGATATATTGGGGATACATACATCTCCAAGTAGGAATCACTATGAAAAATTCTCTTACAAAACTAATTTATGATGTGCTCTTTAAAATAATTATGCACTCTGTTCTATTAAAATCCTCAAAAATATATTTGAAAAGTCTTGACTAAAGAATTTTTATTTTTGTAATTTTAATTAGATCTTGTTTTCCCAACTTTTTATAGAAATGTTCCTGGCTCTGCCAAATTATACTGGTAAATTTGGAGATACTTTGTCCAAAAGCAAATGTCTTTGATTTTGATGATTAAACATGTCTCAAGAATGTTGTATAAAGGGACTTCAGTCATACAACTAAATTACTTTGAAAAGAAAAATGATCAGATTGGCAAATTAAACCTGAGCACAAACCTGGTTTCTTATCATATATCCAAATATTACAAAGAAGATTTGCCCCTATGATGGTAAAGCAAAATAAGGAAGGTATGTCTAGCAATTGTAAAAATGCAATTTGTCTTTGAGGACTTAAATAAAATACTAATCCAGGATTAAGATTCAATTTGCTGTCATTTGGTACAATTGAAAATGGACATGTCTTGCAGCCCAGAATTTATATTCCTAGTAAAACTCTCAGATATATGTCAAAAAGATATGTACAATAATCTTTATTGTAGCACTACTAGTAAAAACAAACAAAAAGAATGGAGACACACTAAACATCCATCAATAAGGATAGACAAATAAAATATAGTATAATTATAGGGTGACATAAAGCACATGAACAGAAAATGTATCAAAAAATAAATCTCAATAACACAATGATACCAAAATACAAACCAAACTTACTGCCATGGAGTTGGATCTGATCCATAGCGACCCCTCCCTGGGTTTCCGACGCAGGATCACTATGGAAGTAGATTGTCCAATCTTCCTTCTGAGGAGTGGCTGGTGGCTTTGAACCACCAGCCTTCTGGTCAAAGTCAAATGCCTTAGGCACTATGCTACCAGAGCTCCCAATATACTACATACTACATACTCTTCAAAAATAGAGTCCTAAGGTGGTGTAGGGAGCTCTGGTAGCATAGTGGCTAAAGGCACTTGACTGCTAACCAGAAGGCTGGTGGTTCAAACCCACCAGCCCCTCCTCGGAGGGAAGATGGGGCAATCTACTTCCATAGTGATACTGCCTCGGAAACCCAAGGAGGGGTCACTATGAGTCGGGTCCGACTCGATGGCACGTAACAACAACAACACTAGCTGAAAGGATTGCTGTTTTTATCAGGTGCCCTCAAGTTGGAGCCAACTCAGCATTGAAACACTACCTGGACCTGCACCATCCTAACAATTCTTGCTATGTTTGAGTCCATTGTTGCAATCACTGTGTATGATGGTTATGTTTGTATGTCAACTTGGCTAGTCCTGGTTGAGTGGCTGGGCAGCTGGATGTAGTATTCCCCATGATGAGACTGGTAATCAACTCCATAGTGGAATCTACTGGGAGCAGTTGAGTAGCTGCCTTTGGGTATGTGGTCTGCTTCCTGTATATAAAGAGAAGCTTTGAGAATGGTCTCTAGCCTATAGCATGTTTGGACCCTGCATGTAGCCTTGTCATTGCTCAGCAGCTTTCCATGCTCTGCCGACCTTGGGACTTATAAGGAACTTAAGTTAATGGCCTGCCATGTGGTTTGGTAACATCTGGACTGTGCCTTTTTACTTGTCAACCTTGGGGCTTCTCAGCCTCAGCAGCCAGTGGCTGTCTGAGTGAAGAAACATCTCTAGTTCCAGTGGGCTGGGAGTAGGAGGCAGAGCTGGACCCCAAGGCTGAGGAGCTTTCACCCAGCCCCTAGAGCCTGGCACCTTGAACTTGGGCTTAAAGCCTCCAAATTGTAAGAATAAACTCCTGTTTGTTAAGGCCATCCCATTTGTGGTATATGTCTTGTCAGAGCAGCACAAGGTAACCAGAACACTGTGTAAACCCATCTCATGAGGGTGTTACTCTTCTTCACTGACCGTCTACTTTACCAAGCAAGATGTCCTTTTCCAGGGACTGGTCCCTCCTGATAACTTGTCCAAAGTATGTGAGAGAAGTCTTGCCGTTCTCATTGTTAAAATGCGTTTTGGCTGTATTCTCCCAAAACAGATTTGTCTGTTCTTCTGGCAGCCCATAGCATGTTCAAAATTCTTTGACAGCATCATAACTCAAATGAATCAATTCTTCCTTGGTCTTCTTTATTCATTGTCCAGCTTTCACCTGTATATGAGACAGTTGAAAATACCAGGCTTGGGTCAGGCTCATGTTAGTCTTGAGAAACATCTTTGCTATTTATTTAACACTTTAAAGAGGTCTTTTTGGGTAGATTTTCCCAACACAATACATCATTTAGTTTTTTAACTGCTTCTTTCATCGACGTTGATTATATAGACAAGTAAAAAGTAATCCTTGACAACTTCATTCTTTTCTCCGTTTAGCAGGATGTTACTTATTGGTCCAGTTGTGAGGATGTTCATTTTCTTTATGTTGAGTTGTAATTCATACTGAGGACTGGAGTCTTCTATCTTCATCAGTAAGTACTTCAAGTCTTCACTTTCAGGAAGTATGTTTGTCATCTGCATATTGCAGGTTGTTAATGAGTTTTCTTCCAATTTTGATGACAAGTTCTTCTTATAGTCCAAATTCTAGGATTATTTGCTCAGAATACAAATGGAACAGTTATTTTGAAAGGATACAACACTGATATACATCTTTCCTGACTTTAAACCACACAGTGTCTCCTTGTTCTGTTGGAATGATTGCCTCTTGTTCTATATACAGGTCCCCCATAAGAACAATTTGTTCTGGAATTCCAATTCTTCATAATGTTATCTATAATTTATTATTATCCACACAGAGGGATATCTTTGGATATTGAATAAAAAGATAGACAAACATCTTTCTGATATTCTCAGCTTTCAGTCAAGATCCATCTGACATCAACAATGATACCCCTTGTACCATGTCCTGTTTGAATTCAGCTTGAATTTCTGGCAACTGTTCTTGAATTATCTTTAATAAATTTTTACTTATGTGTGATATCAATAATATTGTTTGATAATTTCAGTTTCCTGTTGGGTCACCTTTCTTTGGAATGGACAAAAAAAAAAAAAAAAATGGATCTCTTTCAGTTGCTTCATCAGATAACTGTCCTGCAGCTTTCTTGGCATAAAAAAAGTGAGTGCTTCCAGTATTGTATCCATTTGATGAAACATCTCAATTGGCATTCCGTCAGTTCCTAGAGCCTTGGTTTTAACCAATGTCTTCAGTGCAAGTTGTATTTCTTCCTTCAATGCCCTGAGCCCACTGGTCCAACTACTTGTACCAAATGTGAGTGATCAACATGGTTGCGTTGGGGAAGAGGAAGACATAGAGAGGTGAATGGGAGGTGCAGACAACAAAGATGAATCCTTTTTCACATACAGTACTGTGTTGTCAGTGAAGGCAAACATGGATATAAGGGTGGATAGATAGGAGGACAGGCTGAACTATTAGGTATGTCTATGCAGAGGGAAGTATGCCCAAGACCATGTATTGGGTTGGCAGACAATGTTTCTACAAGGGTATCGGTATGTTTTGCAAGAATTCCCAGGTATGTAGTAAAGCTGACAGGGGGCAAGGTTTTAGTCACTTCTTGGCCACAGCCAGCTACCCAGAGGGAACAAGTAGTTGGACCAATGGGCTCAGGGCCATAGTCGCAAGGGGCATCAAGCACAATTGGCATAACACACTACATAAAACATTGTTCCATATCCTACTGTGGAGAGATGCAACTAGGATCTTAAAAGCTTGCAAGCAGCCATCTAGATGCAATTATGGGTCTCTCCTTTTCCAGAGCAAAGAAGAATGAAGGAAACCAAAGATCCATGGAAACAATTAGTCCAAGAGACTGGTACACCATGCGTTTGGTACAACATCCTCAGCCTATATGACTATGAGACCAGAAGAATTATATGGTGTCCAGGTACCATTGTCAACCACTTGGAGGGGGATCTATGTAGGAGATATTGGATAGAGTGGGAGAACAATAAGGAACAAAACTCAAAATAATTTGAAAAAAAAAATGGGACCAGGTTTGCTGGTTTGATAGAGTCTGATGGAACCACTGAGGCTATAGCCCCTAGCTGCCCTTCAGGTCTGGAATTGAACCCACTCCTCTGGCTTCCAGCCAAATAAAAGACAGGCACATGAAGTGAACATTTACACTAATGTAAATACAGTAGATACAGTCCTTGGAAAGAACAATTTTGGGAGATTCTTTGCAAAGAATACCAGAAAGGTGTTTACTTGTGTTTCATTGGCTATGCAAAAGCATTCTACTATGTTGATCATGGCAAATTATGAATTACATTGAGAAGAATAGGAAAACCAGAACAGTTAATTGTGTTCACGAGCAGCCTATACATAGACCAGGAGGCTATTGTTTGAATAGAACAAGGGGATACTGCATGGTTTAAAAGGAAGTGAGTGTGTCAAGGGAGCACGTCGAAGTTTTATCCTTTCGCCATACTTATTCAATCTGTATGCAGAGCAAGTAATGCAAGAAGATGGACTATATGAAGAAAAGTTTGGCATCAGGATTGAAGGAAGACTCATTAACAACCTGTGATACGCAGATGACACAACCTTAGTTGCTGAAAGTGAAGATGACTTGAAGCACTTACTGATGAATATTAAAGACTACAATCTTCAGTATAGATTACATCTCAAGAAAAAGAAGATGAAAATCCTCACAACTGGACCAATAAGCAGTATCACTGTGAATAAAGAAAATACTGAAGCTATCAAGGATTTCCTTTTACTTGGATCCACAATCAACACTTTAGAAGCAGCAGTCAAGACATCAAATAACATATTGCATTTAGTAAATCTCCTGCAAAAGATTTCTTTGAAGTGTTAGATAGCAAAGATGTCCCTCTGAGAACTGAAGTGCACCTGATTCAAGCCATGGTATTTTTAAATGTCTCATATGCATGTGAAACCTGGACAGTGAATAAGGAAAACTGGAGGAGAATTGATGTCTTTGAATTATGGTGTTGTTGAAGAATATTGATTATACCATTGACTGCCAGAAAAACAAATAAATCAATTTTGGAAGAAGTGCAGCAAGAATGTTCCTTAGAAGCAAGGATTATGAGACTTGTCTTACATACTTTGGACATAATTTCAAGAGGGGCCAGTCCTTGGAGAAGGATGCCATTTTTTTGTAAATTATAGGGTCAACAGAAAAAAAAAAAAAAGAAGAAGAAGCTCTTCAATGAAATGGTTTGATACAATGACAGCAACAGTAGGTTCAAACATAGCAACAATTGGAAATGCTTCATTCTCTTGTACAAAGCATCAATATGATTCAGAACTGACTGTATAGAACCTTACAACAATAACATTATTTATTTATTGTAAATAATGTTTACCATTTCATGTCATCATTGCAGACTATTAGTTGACATCTTGTAAACACAATCCATGATGAAATAAAGTAATAGAAAGAGAAAGGGAATATATTTTGAGAAATATAGAGAATAAATTAGTGGAAAAGAGTACAGTACAGTTCTGAAATGAAAAATAACCTTCAATGTCTGTGATGCTTAATTTTATGTGTCAACTTTGCTAGGATATGTTTTCCAGTGGTTTGGTCAAATACTAGACTAGTTGCTGTTCCATAATTAATATAGTGTATTCTTCTTCTGTTTTGGATATCTAGTGCTGTTATAACAGACATACCACAAGAGGATGGCTTCAACAAACAGGGATTTATTCTCTTACAGTTTTGTTGTTGTTGGTAGGTGCCACTGAGTTGGCTCCAACTCATAGTGACCCCATATACAACAGAACGAATCACTGCCTGGCCCTATGTCAGCTTCATAATCCTTGCTGTACCTCAGCCCATCATTGCAGCCACGTGACAATTCATCTCATTTAGGGCCTTCCACTTTTTGCTGACCCTCCACTTTCTCAAGCATAATATCCTTCTCCAGAGAATGGTCCCTTCTGACAAAACGAACAAAGTAGGTGAGACAAAGTCTGGCCATTCTCACTTCCAAGGAACATTCTCACTGCACTTTTTTCCAGGACAGATTTGTTTGTTCTTTTGGCACTTCATGGTACTTTCATAATTCTTTGCCAACACCACAATTCAAAACTTTCCACTATTCTTTGATCTTCCTTATTCATTGTCCAACTGTCACGTGCATATGAGGCTATTGAAAACATCATGGCTTGGGTTAGGCACACCTTACTCTTCAAAGAGACATCCTTGCTCTTCAACTCTTTCAAGAGGTCTTTTGCAAGTTTTTCCCAGTGCAATAAGTCATCTAATGTTTTGATTGCTGTTTCCATTGGTGTTGATTGTAGAAACAAGTAATATGAAATCTTTGACAAGTTCTATCTTTTCTCCATTTACCATGATGGTGCTTATTGTTTCAGTTGTCAGGATTTTTGTTTTCTTTATGTTGAGGTATAATCCATACTGCAGTCTCTAATCTTCATCAGTAAATGCTTCAAGTCATCTTCACTTCCAGCAAGCAAAGTTGTGTCATCTACAAATAGTAAGTTGTTAATAAGTCTTCCTCCAAACCTGATTCCACATTCTTCTTCATATAGTCTGGCTTCTTGGATTATTTGCTTAGCATACAGATTGAATGTTGTTGTTGTTGTTGTT
>NW_006922054.1:1057319-1059033 GCF_000298275.1 Orycteropus afer afer | reverse complement strand
TGTGATTTGGGTGAAAGTTTACAGAGCAAATTCACTTTCCATACAGCAGTTCACATACACTTTGTCTCATGACATTGACTACAATTTACCCCAATGCAACAGCACTCTCCCACTTCTTCCTAATAGTACTTCTTCCCTATGTCTCTCCATGCACTCCTGCCCCCTGAGCTGTCTCCCTGTGCACACACAGCCCTTCTATTCTTCCATGATTTTCTCTCCAAGGAGTGTATCTACCTCAGGTAAATGTGCAACTCCTATGCCTGACTTTTGCTTGGCTGGAAGCCACAGGTGTGGGTTCAATTCCAGACCTGAATAGCAGCTAGGGGTCATAGTCTCTATGGTTCCACCAGGGTCTATCAGGTCAGAACACCTGGTCACTGCCTTTTTTTTTCCCCCCAAAATGATTTTGAGTTTTGTTCTGCATTGTTCTTCCTCTCTATCCAGGATCACCTACATAGATCCCCCTCTGAGTGGTTGACAGTGGTAGCCAGGCACTATCTAGTTCTTATGGTCTCATAGTCATATGGGCTGTGGATTGCATGGTGTACCAGTCACTTGGACTAATTGTTTCCATGAATCTTTGATTTTCTCCATTCTTCTTTGCTATGGGCGAGGAGAGACCCATCGTTGCATCTAGATGGCTGCTTGCAAGCTTTTAAGATCTGTCGCTACTCCCCAAAGTAGGATGTGGAACAATGTTTTGTGTAGTATGTTATGTCAATTGAGCTTGATGTCCCCTGCAACTATGGTCCAAACCCACAGGTTCAACTACTCATTCCCTCTGGGTAGCAGGGTGTAACCAAGAAGTGGCTACAACCTTGTCTCTTGTCAACTCTACTATACACCTGGGAATTCTTACAGAATACAAATACACTTGTAGAACCATTGTCTGCCAACCCTATACGTGGTCTTGGGTATACTACCTATTGCATAGACATACCTAGTAGTTCAGCCTGTCCACCCATCTATCCACCCATATACCCATGTTTCCTTTCACTGACAACACAGTACTGTATGTGCAAAAGGGTTCATCTTTGTTGTCTGTACCTCCCATGTACCTTTCTATGTCTTCCTCTTCCTCAATGCCACTGTGTTGATCACTTACATTTGATGCATTGCCCTTCTCTTCACCCAAATCAATACTTGTCTCTACCTATCTAACAGTGTTCCCTTCTCTCCCCTCCCACCCCTGGTAACCAACAAAGAAAATTTCCTTCCATCTATAAACCTTTCCTCGACTTTTACAATAACGGACTAATACAACATGTGTCCTTCTGTGACTGACTTACTTCACTCAGCATAATATCCTCCAAATTCATCCATGTTATGTGGTGTTTTGCAGATTCTACTTTATTCTTTAGGGTTGTATATTATTCCATTGTGTGTATGTACCATAGTTTGGTCATCTATTCCTCAGCTGATGGACACTTAGGTTGTTTCCATCTTTTGGCTTTTGCAAATAGTGGTGCAATGACCATGGGTGTGCATATGTCTGTTCTTTTCATGGCTCTCACTTTAGGATATATATCTAGTAATGGAAGGACTGGGTAAAATGGTATTTTTAATTCCAAGTTTTGAAGGAATCGCCATATGCTTTCCACAGTGGATGTACCATTTGATGGTCCCACCAGCAGTGTATGAGAGTGCCAATCTCTCTGCATCTTCGCCAGCATTTGTTATTTTCTGTCTTGTTGAACTTTGCTACTAGTGCTGG
>NW_006922054.1:1041667-1055760 GCF_000298275.1 Orycteropus afer afer | reverse complement strand
TTTTCTAGTTATAGGATCATATCATCAGCAAATAGGGATAGTTTGATTTCTTCCTTACCAATTTGGATGCCTTTGATTTCCCTTTTTTGCCTTATTGCCCTGGCTAGGACTTCCAGTACAATGTTGAATAGAAGTGGTGATAGAGGGCATCCTTGTCTGGTTCCTGTTCACAATGGGAATGGTTTCAGTCTCTCTCCATTGAGAATAATGTTAGCTGTTCATTTCGCACATATGCCCTTTATTATGTTGATGAAAGTCCCTTCTATTCCTCTTTTGCTCAGAGCTTTGATCGGGAATGGGTGTTGAATTTTATCAAATGCCTTTTGTGGATCAATTGATATGATCATGTGGTTCTTTTTCTTCATTTTATTTCATGTGATGGATGATGTTTTTCTAATGTTGAACTGTACCTTATATGAACCCCACTTGGTCATAATGAATGATTTTCTTGATATGTTGTTGGAGTCTATTGGCTAGGATTTTGTTGAAAATGTTTGCATCTATATTCATGAGGGATATTGGTCTGTAGGTTTCTTTTTGAGTTATGTCTTTGCCTGGTTTTGGTATTAAAGTTATGCTTGCTTCATAAAATGAGTTAGGGAGGATTCTACCCTTTTCTTTGTTTTGGAATAGTTTGAGTAGGATTGGTGTCAGTGCTTCTCTGAATGTTTGGTAGAATTCTCTGGTGAAACCATGTGGGCCAGGACTCTTTTTTCTTGGTAATTCATTGATGACCTATTCAATTTCTTCTTTTGTTATGGATCTATTCAACTTTTCCACATCAGTCTCTGTTAGTTTAGGTAAGTGGTATGTTTGTAGAAATCTGTCCATTTCTTCCAGATTTTCAAATTTGTTGTAATACAGTTCTTCATACTATCCTTATATTATCCTTTTTATTTCAGTTGGTTCTGTTGTGATGTCACCTGTTTCATTTGTTATTCATGTTATTTGTATTCTCTCCCTCTTCTCTTTTGTTAAATTCATCAGTGGTTTGCCAATTTTATTAATCTTTTCAAAAAAATAACTTCTCATCTTGTTGATTTTTTTCTATTGTTTTTTTATTTTCTGTTTCATTGATTTCTGCTTGAATCTTTATTATTTCCTTTCTTCTGGTGACTATATGCTTTTCTTGCTGTTTTTTTTTTTTTTTCCTAATTGTTGGAGATATTGATCTAAAGTGTTGATTTTGGTTCACTCTTCTTTTTTGATATGTGCATTTATTGCTATAAATTGGCCTCTGATCACTGCGTTTGCTGTGTCCCAAAGATGGTATGTTGTGTTTTCATTCTCCCTTGATTCAAGGAATTTTTGAATTTCAGTTTTCATTTCTTCTCTTACCCAACAATTTTTGAAGAAGGTGTAGTTCAATTTCCATGTGTTTACACTTTTTCCATTGATCTTCCTATTGTTGATTTCTAATTTGATAACATTATGATCTGAGAAGATGCTTTGCAGTATCTCAATGTTTTTAAATTTATGAAGGCTTGCTTTATGGCCTAATATATTGTCTATCATGGACAATATTCCATGTGCACTGGAAAGGAATTTATATTGTGCTGCTGTTGGGTGAAGTGCTCTGTAGATGTCTCTAAGGTCAAGTTGGTGGACTGTATTGTTTAGTTATTCTGCATCTTTATTGAGTTTCTTTCCAGTTCTATCTTTCACTGAAAGGGGTATATTAAAGTCTCCCACTATAACTGTGGAGTCATCTATTTGGCTTTTCAACTCTTTTAAAGGCTGATTTATGTATTTTGAGGTTCTTTCATTAGGTCCATAGATATTTATTATGGTTTTATCTTCTTGTTCAAGTGATCCTTTAGTCATTATATAATGTCCTTCCTTGTTTCATATGGTGGTTTTTGTCTTAAAGTCAATTTGATCAGAAATTAGTATTGCCACTCCTGCTGTTTTATGGTTGCCATTTGCTTGATGCATCATTTTCCAACCTTTGATTTTTAGTCTATTTTTGTTTTTGTCTCTAAAGTATGCCTCTTGTAGAAAGCATATTGATAGGTTTTGTTTTCCTTTCCAATTTACAACTCTCCGTCTCTTGAGTGGTGCATTTAATCCATTAATATTCAGGGTAATTATTGACAGGTATGAATTGGTTTCTGTCACTTTGTTATGTGTTTTTTCATGGTGTCCTTGATTTCTTTGTTCCATATTATTTTCTGGGCTGAGCTCGTTATGTTTATGAATCATGTTATCATTTCCTTTGTTGCTGTTGTTTTAGTATTTGCTGAATATTTGTGCATGTCATCTTTTTTATTGTGATGTGAAAGTTTATCATTTTTCTTTGAGGTTACTCTGTGATTTATAATTTCTCCCCAAGTTTAAAAAAGCCATTTTATCTCGCAACTCTCTTGACTTCTTCACCATTTAGAAGTTCTGTAACTACATAGTATTTTCTCTCTTTTTGTTTGTAGTTGTCCTCATTTACCAAGTGATGTCTCTGCTTCCCTGTTTACAATCTTGTAAGCTTATTTTACTTTGGATATGTCCATAGCTGTGGTTTCTGGGTTATGTCATCTTGTGTATTAATGGTCAGTTGTTGTTTGCTATTATTGGTTCCCTGTTCAAAAAACTCCCATTAGTATCTCTTGTAAGGTTGGTCTGGTTTTAACAATTTCCCTTAGTTTCTGCTTATCTGGAAATCTCTTAATTTCACCAACATATTTGAGGGACAGTTTTGCCAGGTATATTACTCTTGGTTGGAAATTTTTCTCTTTTAGGGTTTTATATATACCATCTCATTGCCTTCTCACTTACATGGTTTCTGCTGAGAAATCAGAGCTTATTATTATTGGTTTTCCTTTGTAAGTAACTTTTTGTTTTTCCCATGCTGCTTTCAAGATTCTTTCTTTGTCTTTGGTTTCGATGAGTTTGATGATGATATGTCTTAGTGATTTTCTTTTGGCATCTATCTTGTTTGGGGTTCGTTGGACTTCCTGAATGGATATATTCTCATCTTTCATCATATCAGGGAAATTCTCTTCCAACAAATCTTGGACAATTTTCTCAGTGGTTTTATTTTTCTCTTCCTGTTCTGGAATTCCAATGACACATAAGTTATTCCTTTTGATGGTATTTCACATGAACCTTAGGCTTTCTTCATTTTGTTTTGATCTTTTTTTCTGATTGATCCCTTTCCAAAGAAGTATTAAAGTATCTGTCTCCAATCTCATTAAGTGTGTCTTCCATTGATTCATTTCTATTCCTTTCCCTTTCAAGGTGTTTTCTATTTCTGATAATTTAGTATTAATCTTCTGGATTTCTATCTTTCTATTAGAATCATTTCTAATTTTTCATTTATTTTGTCATTTTGTTCTTGTATTTTCTTCCAAAATTCTTCTAGGGTTTTATCTGTGTGTTCCTTGGTCTGTCAATCCTTGGATGATACCTAAATATAATTCTTTTGAATTCCTTATCAGGAAGTTCCAATGCTGCTTCTTCCTCAGGGATGTGTTCTGGGTCTGTACCCACCTCCCTTATTTCTACCACTTTATCTTGCTTCTTTGTGTGGACTGTGATTGTCTGCTGTCTCCAAGACATTGTGACATTGTTGTATTTAGATCACTGTTAACTGTTTGTGAAGAGCAGCTAAGGGTGAGCCTCTTCTTGGTGGTTGATTATCGTTGGCCCATTGGTGGGAAGATAATAATATCTGGCTCAAATATGATTCTGCATTTATCTTGTACTTTCCCTGCCCTAGCTCACAAATCAACCAATTCTCGACAAGCCCCAGTTCTTTCAAGAGAGCAGTAATACTTAGAAATCAAAACCAGATATTAGGTTGTCCTCTTGCCACTGGAATATCCTTGCCACTGTACCTTCTCAGAGGACAGGGACAGATAGCTATCATACAGATGTTACCAATCCCAATCCTAACCCACAGTATTCATTCTATCTCCTATTTTTCATGTTTTCCTTGCCCTTTTCTGAGTGAGAGATCTGTTTTCCATTTCCAGAGTTTTTACTTATGTGTTAGTCACAAAATGTGTATAAGTGATTTCAAGATTGCTTACTCATGCTTCTGTCAAAAAGACTTCTAATTGGAATTTAATTTATTTAGAGATTTTAAGAGGTATTTTTCTTGTGTTATTTTGCTTTCAGCTTCAGGTCATATAGCTTAAGTACTATGTTGATAATTACTTAGTTTTGATCTCCCCTTTCCCCTTCCAGTTTTTGAAATTATGCATTTGAAATACATTTAATTTCACATATCCCTGTTTGCATTCTGTTTTAGAGTTTTTGTGGATTTTATGTATTTTTTGAGTCAAGTCTGTATAAAAATATGTATTCAAAGAAATGTCCTTCCCCTTCCCATTTCTCCTACCTTCTACATCCCAATCAGATGTGAGATTTTCTGAGCGATATGTCTACTAATATGATTATTATTTTCCAGTGCTGTTTAGTTTACTGTGACTCACAGCAACCCCACGTGACAGAGTAGAACTGCCCCATAGGATGTTCTTGACTGTAACCTTGAAGGGAGCATATCTCCAGGTATATCTCCCATGGAGCCACTGAGTGGGTTTGAACTGCTAAGCTTATTGTTAACAGCTAACTGCTTAGCCATTGCACCACCAGGGCTACTTTACCAAAATGATTAGCAATTTCTAAATATAGAATATCAAAATTTATATTTTTAAATATAATTAACGGAATAATAGCACTGGGCTGGAATGGTAATGCTTTTATTTCATGTGAGTATTTTAATTTATATTAAGAATGTCAAAGAGAAAGAAGCTCATGATGATTTAAGTGGTGTAATATTCCTTAGGGAGCTCTGATAGCATGGTGCCTAAGGCACTTGACTGCTAACCAGAAGGTTGGCAGTTCAAACCCACCAGCCACAACTCAGAAGGAAGATGGAGCAATCTACTTCCATAGTGATACTGCCTCGGTAACCCAAGGAGGGGTCACAGAGAGTCGGGTCCAAGTTGGTGGCACATAACAACAACAGCAACAGTATTCCTTAATCACAAATAGTAAGAAATTCAGCTAGCGAAATATCAGGCACTGAATCATGTGAGATCTTGAAAGATACCTGATATAAGTTGGACTTTATCCTAAAACAAGTAAGCACCATTTGTAGGATTTTATTAGGACAGTGATATGATCATCATTTGAAGATTACTGTGGCTCTAATGGGACAATCTACTTAAATAGTGATACTGCCTCAGAAACCCAAGGAGGGGTCACTATGAGTCGGGTCCAATTGGATGGCACATAACAAACAACAACAATGTGAATAATGGATTAGAGAAAGTATAAAGCTTGAAAAAAGTCAACTAATTAGGATACTGAATTATGATAGTGATATGTTCAAAGAAACTAGCATTTTGAAAAGAAGTGGAAAGATTCAACAAATATTTGGAAGGTAAAATTGAAGAAATTTTGTGGTAGGTAAATTTACGTGTGAAGGGCAAGGACTTGTCCAAGATGAAGCTCAGGTGTTTGTCTAGGTCAACTGCATGCCTGGTTACAACAATGATGTACATGCAAAAAATGGAAGAGAGATAAGGGAGGGGATGAAAAAAGTGAAGAAGAAATAGAAGTTCAAGTTTTGAAATGTTGCCCTTTAGATGACTGAAAAACAGCCCAGTGGAAGTTGAAAAAAGAAGTAGATAGGTGGATCTCATTCTCAGGAGACAGTTCTTGGCTAACATTAATGATTTATACATCTTCAACATAGAAGAGGCTACATTTTCCTCAGGAAATTATGGAAGTACTGCAATCATAGTTACTAAAAGCGACACTGTAGGAGGAAAAATGGACAAATATTAAAAGAAAAGTTTTATTTTTTAATATTATTATACATACAGATACATTTGAATGATTCCATTCATTTCTTCAGAAACTCTGAGGATGTTGGGTTTGGAAAGAAAGTTTCAAGCATTTTGTGGGTAGGTGTAGTTTGAGGCCAGATTTTCTGGTCAACCAAGTAGGACAATTATAGATGCGAAGGTCTCCTTTACTGATTTTTTTTTTTTTTAAGAAGGGCAATGGGCCACTGAGTTTTCACCAAATAGAAACAATTCTTGACATGCTTTCCCCAAAAACCTTAAAAAGCAGCAACACACTCTAGTAAAATATAGGGCGTAAACTTACCTTAATTGATATAACATAACTTTAATGCTTAACGCAGTGATCTATGACAAAACAAACTTTCTCATCTATATATTACACAGAATTTTAAAATACCAGATCTAATGAACTCTTGTGAACTTTGGAAACAATGCAGCAATGTATTTGAAGGAGTTAACAAGGGAAGTCAAGAGCAATAAAAGATCACAAGACAAGAAGGTCAGTCTAGCCAAAAAAAATGATGATAAATTGTAACCAGGTGTCTTTATTTCCTGATTCTTCCACTACTGCATAGTCAGCTTTCTTTGCTAGAAAAGGAAGCTTGTGAAATTCCATACAGCATTTGTCAGCTTCAATACTTCCTTGCAAAATTTCAGAATAATTTGCTTAACCTTAACAACCTCAGAGGCAGATAAGACAAACAATTTGGAAATTACATATAGAGTAACAGAAAATCCAATGCTCATTGTAATTTAGCAAATCCATATGAATATTTTATTAGTATCCTGATGTTTGTTTGGTATAACCATTGTGGACAAAGATTTAATCATAGTGTTATGTGCCCTGGTCAAAAGCAAAATTTTGAAGTACTCCATAATTATATGCTGACTTTTGCAACACACATACTAAAATAAAACAAAATAGAGTATAACCTAGTTTATGTGAATGAATTTCCTCACAAGGCAAGCTTTTCTTTAATTTTACATTGCACAGTTTGCAATATCTTATGTATTTGCATTAAGGAGCTCTGATGGTGCAGTACCTAAGACATGCTTGCTAACCAGAAGGTTGATGGTTCAAACCTACCAACCGCTCCATGGAAGGAAAATCTACTTCCTTAACGATTTGCTGCCTTGGAAACTCAGTGGGGGTCATATGTGTTTGTGTTAGTATTTTTTTTTTTTTTAGTCTGATTATTTCACTAGATTATATAGGCAGATAAAACATCCAATCCAAGGATAAATTTAAAACACAGAAGAGAGACACCATCTGAGAAGAGGTAGACAAAGTAAGAGAACCCTTTCTAGGGTTGAGGCCTGGAAAATTGACTCATCAAAATGAAAAAGAAAACAGGCCATGATCATCCACTTGCACAGAAGTCAGATTTGTATCTTCAGTTCCAGGTTTGGAGAAGAAAGAGGATGATATTTTGGCAACCAAAATATCAGTGTAGAAGAATGTTCTTCCTTCTGCTGCACTGAGAGGAGACACATCTTTCCATGTAAGCACATTCACGGAACTGTTTAACAAAATACGGAAACTTGGAGGCTGTTTTCCTCCAGGTGTTTCAGTCGTCAGATGTGGAGACTCAGGAAATACTCTAGCCATTCTGGCTAATGGATTCATTACCTTGATATCTTCAAAGATACAAACTTTCTGGAAAGAGGGGTACCGCCTTTTCGTGCCTGGCGCAAGGACTTAGGCCAAATGGAAATAAAACTTTAAAAGAAAATCATTTACAATGCTAGTAAATGATTTCAGGCTGAAATGGACCAAAATACCCTTAAATATAATTTACTTCAAGAAAAATCACATATATATCCCTTTCTTTTCCTTCCTATTGAGGACACTAGAGAAATAAGTTATGATGAACCCATTTTCAAAAGGAAGTCCCTTCATTTCACCAGCTCTTTATATATTTTAGGATTGGAAAAGCAAGTCACTCCGTTATATTCTTGTTACTTCCTATAAATTAAAGAAAAAAGGACAAGAAATTGAATTAGCTTTATGATCTAAGAAATTGAAAGAATGGCAACGTATTATCAAATGGCTGAGTTTGGGATGCTTGAAGGCATTATTTTGTTAGAAGCGGAAAAGTCATGCTCCTGGAGGAGATAAATATTGTGGTTACTGAGGACAGTAGGGATAAGCAATTGGAAGAATAATTGGAAAGGCACCCTACAAATCACTACCTGATATGCTCTAAAACTTAAGGTTCGTAGCCCATTTTTATTAAAGAATAAAAGGTTCAAGTTATTAAAATATGAATAATTAAAAGACACAAACTTAACTGACTCATTTTAGGAAGACACTTAGGAAAAAAAATCTTTGGGCTGGTAGTGCCTGAGGCGTTTGACTGTTAACCAGAAGGCTTGTGTTTCAAATCTACCAGCCACTCCTCGGAAGGAAGGTTGGGCAATCTGCTTCCGTAGTGATACAACCTCAGAAGCCCAAGGAGGGGTTGCTATGAGTCGGGTCCCACTCCACGGCAGTAAGTTTGGTTTTTTTGGGGGGAGAGGGGGTTGAAGCTTAATGATTTGCAGAATGCTCACTTAAGTGAAACTGAAGTTATTATTCAGACTTCTGGGTATTTTCCGATTAGGTGGTAGGGTATTTTATAGAAACATTATAGGCAAAAATACAAGAAATGTTGATTATTCTTGATAAGCCCCTCTTAGAAATAAATAGGGAGCTCTGGTAGCATAGTAGCTAAGACACTTGCCTGCTAACCAGACGGCTGGCGGTTCAAACCCACCAGCCACTCCTCAGAAGGAAGGTTGGGCAATCCTACTTCTGTAGTGATACTGCCTCGGAAACCCAAGGAGGGGTTGCTATGAGTCTGGTTTGACTCGATGGCACATAACAACAACAACAACAACAACAACAAGAAATAAATAAAAACTAAGAGCTGGTCAAAATTATCTAGAAGTGTTAAGTTTCGATTTTAGAAAAAAAAAAAAAAATCTTTTCCAGGAACTAAGTAGGAAATTTTAAGTTTGGTAGCTTGCTGTTATTTACTTTTGTCATCTTGTACTGATCTTATAGTGATCAGCACTAAAATCTGTTGACTCGTGTATTTTTAGTAGCAATAAAGAAGAGAAAACAGGGCAGCAGTATCCTTATTTCACTACAAATTTGAGGAAGATAAATCCTCAAGGATAGAGTGGTTGCAATCACCATGTGGAAAGAAAATAAATTTAGTCCCTTTGGCAAAATGGAGAAAGAAAAAAAGGAAGTGGCTGTGGTATGGGCTGAGATGTGCCTTGAGGCAATGGATATAAAAGACCATTGCATATTTTCAATAACAATTAATCATGTCATTTCCAAAAAAACACTAGAGTGTTATAGACATTTGGAAATAAAAATAAAGCTACTTACTTTTCTTGATTAAGATGCTAGAAAGAAAAAAAAAAAGTATAACTGAGAAGATAGAAAGTTGTTTATTACATAGATAGGGATTATTTCCAATAATCACTATAATTTTTCAGTAAGGTGAAGTGTAGAATCAACTTCTTGCTACTTTTTTCAGTTGCATGGCAAAATGGAATATATTGGTACTAAACTACATCTCATTAACTTCTTTGCCTCAGCTATTGACATGACAAGTTGTTTTTATCTTGAAACTGTGCTAAAATATACTTGGCTTTGCCAAGTCTCTAAATGGCTTACTGTTTTCTTGCCAGAAAACAAGAAACTAGCAATTTTTAAAATGGGTAATAATTTATGCTCTAATGACCCACACCTACCTTATATTCTGTAATATAGTGTTGTGCATTTAAATTTTTAATGTATCCTAACTTAATTTATTACTAGTAAAAATTACTCAGTTGACATTCTTAAGACCAAATTGTTTTGCAACTACATAACAAGTACAACAGGGATAAAATGTGGTAATCTAACACATTTTCAGATTACACAGCACATCTACATTTTGTTTGATGAACTGGAAAGCTCCAACTTCAGTACTAGGTATTAGTTTTTCCAAGGTTCACTTTATTGGTTCTAGTGCATTAATAATAATACAATCTTTATTCTAGCTATCATAATGCGTATATTGGGAGAAAACAATAGTAAGTAAAATACCTTATTCACTCATTGCAAAAAATTCATGCCAGATTATAGGGGTTAGAGGACTTAGGAGAAATGGAAATACAACTTTAAAGGAAAAGGAACTTCCATGCTGCTCAAGACAATGACATTTGATTAAGTCTATATCTTCTAATATATCTTCCTTAAACAATTCAAACACATAAAAAGAAAAACAATCTAAAACAACAGCAACAGGAACAAATACCCCAAAAAAAAAAAAATACTATAGAAAAATCATGCCATAAGCATGACTTGAAGGAAAAGAATAAGAAAAACTAGAGGGAAAAGAGAATAAAAGAACTAATAAAGAACCTAACGTTGAAATCAAGTCACTGCCAGAAAGAGTAATTTCATCCTGATTGTGAAAATAACAAAAAAGTTTCTTACAAATCTCAGCATGATTAGAGTAAAGGGACTTAAAAGCATATATGATGTCAAGTGCCAGTTTTTGGCAGGCATGATTTCTAGAGTAGAAAAGAAGGAAAAAGGAATGAAGAGATATTTTGGAAAAAATTTTGTGGTGAAGGGAAAATATAACAAAAGAGAAAATTTAGACCCTTACCAGGTGAAAGAAACCAAAAGTCAGAAACAAACAATCCTTTTCCCAAACATCATGAAAGAAACAGCAAAGCTCCCTAAAAATCTGGACACTGATTTCTTTTATCCATTGACAAAAGACAGTGTCACTGAATTAATAATTCTGTGCTGTTGTTGTTGTTGTTATGTGCCGTGGAGTTGGACCAACTCATAGCGACCCCTCCTTGGGTTTCCGAGGCAGTATCACTACAGAAGTAGATTGTCCAATCTTCCTTCCGTAATACTCCCAAAATCTGTATTAATTAACAAAAAACTCAATAAATCTATACAAATTTATTGCAAATTAAAGACAAAAACAAAAACCTCACTGCCATCCAGTCGGTTCCAACTCACAGCGACCCTTCCTTGGGTTTCCAAGGTGGTATCTCTACGGAAGTAGCTTGCCCAGTCTTCCTTTTGAGGAGTGGCTGGGGGTTTGAACTGCCAGCCATCTGGTTAGCAGTCAAAGGCCTTAGGCACTATGCCACCAAATATTAGAAATAAAATTCAACACATTTCCACAGACTGCATTCTTCATTACCATAAAATGCAAAAAAAAAAAAAAAAAAAAAGAGAGAGAGAGAGAGAGAGAGAGAGAAATACATGTGGATGAAGAAAAATATAAGGAAACAATTCTGAGTCAAATATACTCAAGTAGTGCCTACGGCATTTGACTGCTAACCAGAAGGCTGGCTGTTCAAACCCACCAGCCACTCCTCGGAAGGAAGATTGGGCGATCTACACCAGTAGAGATAAAGCCAAACCAAACCAAACTCACTGCTGTGGAGTCTGATCCAACTCATAGTGATCCCTCCTTGGGTTTCTGAAGCAGTAACTGCCTCACAGTCCCAAGAAGGGGTCGCTATGAGTGGAATCTACTACACTGCAGTGAGCTTGATTTTTTTTGTTTTTTTAGGCATTTTGGAATATGAAAAACAACCTTAAGTTATAATTGTTTAAAAAATAAAAACAGAAAAGGGAAAAAATGAAAACAAAAAATGAAGGAAGGTGGATTGAATATAATAAAGAATGGAACACACTGACAAAATTATCTCAGATATAAAAACAAATATGTGATGCCAACAAGAAAACAACTTTAAATAAGAATTTGTTGTTGTTGTTATGTGCTGTCGAATCAGACCCGACTCATAGCGACCCCTCCTTGGGTTTCGGAGGTGGTATCACTGCGGAAGTAGATTGCCCAACCTTAATTTAGTAATAATTGAATGAAGTGAGGCAACCAACCAAAGAAAACAGAAATCAAAAACAAAATAAAAGAGAGAGAGAGAGAGAGAGAGAGAGAGAAAGAAATGAAAAGGATCAGAAAGAACATATTGGAGATGGAAGACAGACCAAGATGAAATACCATTTGTATAACTAGAGTTCCTGAAGCTGAAAACAGCACATTGTAGCAAAATTAATATTTACAACTGCAATTAAAAAAAACACCTTTAAGAAATAAAAGAAGGCCTAAATCTACATACAAGGAGCTACATACTGAAGGGCCATTGGGAATCTGGGGAAAGATAATCTGGAATGATCAATGAAAAATTACCTGAGAATAATGTCAATAAAATTAATATATTTTATTTATTTTAACTTTTTTTTTGTGATTTAGGTGAAAGTTTACAAAGCAAATTGGTTTTGCATTCATGCACATTTTATCTCAAGACATCGATTGCAATCCCCACGATGTAACAACACACTCCCCACTTCCTCCCCGTGTTTCCCATTTCATTCATTCTACTTTTTATGGTATAGTGGCTACAGCACTCACCTGCTAACCAAAAGGTTGGTGATTCGAAGCCACCAGCCACACCATGGGAGAAAGATGAAGCAGTCTGTTTCCAAAAAGATTCAGAGTCTTGAATGGGGCAGTTTTACTGTGTTCCAGTCACTGTGGGTGGGATTTGACTTGATGGCAGTGGGTTTGCTTTGGTTTTGGTTCTTCCTATATCTTCCTGTCTTCTGAGTTTTATCCCTGGGCAAAAGCTGCTCTTCTGATTTCATATGGCCAATTGTTCTAAGTGCATACCCCTCTAGTGTTACTATTCATCGTATAGGCCTATTTCTTGGTTGGAAAGTTGAGCCATGAGAATTTGTTTAGTTTCAGGCTTGGAGGGTGAAGAGTGACAGTCTTGGGGGTTCCACCAGTCTCTATGAGAGCAGTCATCTTGATCTCTTGTTTTTTATTTTTTACTTTATTTTTTTCCCACATTTTTCTTCTACTCTATCTGAAACCTTCTACTGTGATACCTCTCAGATCTGTCAATAGTGGTAGCTAGGCACCATCTAGTTTTTCTGGTCTATGGATAGTGGAGACTGTGATTTGCATGGTCCATTAGTCCTTTGAACCAATTGGTTTCTTGAGCTTTGATTTTCTTCACTCTTCTTTGCTCCGGATGACGACAGACCAAGGGTTGCATCTTAGAAGCCTATTTATAAAATTTTAAGACCCAGTTATTACTAACTGAAATAGAATGTAGAATACCGTCTTTGGGAACTATGTTATCTCAACTGACTTAGTTGTCCTCCAAGACTGTGGTTCTAAGTCCCCAAGCCCAGTGAGTCATTCTCTCAAGATCTTTGGTTAAAACTAAGAAATTTTCCAAACTATCTCCCCATATGCTCTACAGTATCCTTGGATATATTTGCTGCACATAGAAATACATATATATAAATATCCTCTGCCAAATTTATATATACTCATGGGCATACACCCCTTTGCCTTCCCACATCTGTTCAGCTTGCATGTCTACCTATTTATCTATTTGTTGATGCTGTTTGCCATTACTATTATTGCAGGATTGTGTATAAAATAGTATTTGCCTTTGTTGTCTTTTACTCCTGTGCACCTCGAGTGATTTCTTTTGCCCTTGGCCATGTGTACTGCCCTCTCCCTTATTGTACATTGCCTTTCCTTTTATCCTTGTTATTGCATGTCTACCCTCTTTTACCCTCCCATCCCTGGTAACCTTCAAATAATTTTTCTTTCTGGATGTAAACCTTGTCTAATAGTGATTTCATACAATATCCTTTTGTGATTGACTTGTTTCATTCAGCCTAATGTCCTCAAGTTTTATCCACGTTATGAGGTGTTTCATGCAGTCTTTGTTATTTTTTAATGTTGCACTGTATTCCACTGTGTATGTACTAAAATTTGCTTATTGTTTCATCCACTTAGGTTGTGGTACTTAGGTTGTTTCCATTTTTTTTTTTTTTTGCTGTTGTGAATAATGCTGCAGTGAACATGGATGTGCATCTATCTGTTCATGTCCTGATTCTTATTTCTCTAGGGTATATACCTAGTAGGAGCTCTGGTGGCATAGTGCCTAAGACATTTGACTGCTAACCAGAAGGCTGGCAGTTCAAACCCACCAGCCACTCCTCAGAAGGAAGACTGGTCAGTCTACTTCCATAGTGATACCACCTTGGCAACCCAAGGAGGGGTTGCTATGAGTTGAATTGACTCAACGGCAGTGAGTTTGTTTTGGTTTAATCCCACAAGTAATCCTGGTCTTTTTATGTTTTTGAGTTTTGTTTCACATTCTTTTACATACTCTGTCCAGGATTTCTGATTTTGATCCCTATTCCCAGTGGTTTTCATGGGTAGCCAG
>NW_006922054.1:1035673-1041567 GCF_000298275.1 Orycteropus afer afer | reverse complement strand
TGGTGGCATAGTGCCTAAGACATTTGACTGCTAACCAGAAGGCTGGCAGTTCAAACCCACCAGCCACTCCTCAGAAGGAAGACTGGGCAATCTACTTCTGTGGTGATACTGCCTCGGAAACCCAAGCAGGGGTCGCTGTTAGTCAGATCTGACTTAATGGCAGTGAGTTCTTAACAGCAGTGAGTTTTTTGGTTTTAGTGTATACCTAATAGTGGGATTGCTGGATCAAATGGTATTTCTATTTGTAACTTTTTAAGGAATCATCATACTGTTTTCCATGGCAGTTGCACTAGTGGGGTTTATAGTCCCACTAAGCATTATATAAGAATTCTAATCTCTCCACACTCTTCCCAGCATTGTTGTTTTCTGTCTTATTGAACTTTGCTTTTCTTTTTGGGTGAGATCATATCTCATTGTCGGTTTGATTTGCATCTCTCTAGTGGTTAAAGATCATGAGCATTTCTTCATGTGTTTCTTGGTCAATTGAATGTTTCCTTTGGTGAAGTGTCTGTTCATGTCTTCTGCCCATTTTTTCATTGAGTTTTTTTGTATTTCTGTTGTTGAGGTGTTGATATTTTCTATAAATATTAGATGTTAGTGCCTTGTCAGATTTTTGTTGCCAAGTATTTTTCCTCAGCTGTAAGTTCTCTTATTTATTTGAAGAAGTCTTTTAATGCACATAACTGTTTGATTTTTAGCAGGTCCCAGTTGTCTAGTTTATCTCTTTTTTTTTTTTCCCAGTGGTGTTTGATAGTCTATTTATACCATAACCTGGATCCCTAAATTTACCCCTATTTTTAAAATAATTTTTATAGTTTTAGATTTTACATATAGATGTTTGATCTATCTTGAGTTAGTTTCTGTATATGAAAGTATGGGTATTGTTTTAAATTTCTACATATGGATAACTGATTTTACCAGCACTATTTGTTAAAGAGACTATCTATTCCCCATTTAATGGATCTTGGCCCTTTGTTGAAGATGAGCTGTCCATAGGTGCATGGATTTGCTTCTGGGTTCTTGTGGTAGTTATGTTTGTGTGTCAGCTTGGCTGGGCCTGGTTGAGTGGCTGGGCAGCTGGTGGTAGTTATTCCCCATGATGAGACTGGCAATCAACTCCATGGTGGGATCTACCATGAGCAGCTGAGTAGCTGCCTTAGGGATGTGGTCTGCTTCCTGTATATAAGCAGAAGCCTTGGGGAATGGTCTCTAGTCTATGGCATGCTTGAACCCTGCATGTAGCCGTGCCATTGTTCAGCAGCCTGCAATGCTCTGCTGACCTTGAGACTTACAACAGACTTAAATTAATGGCCTGCCATGTGGTTTGGTAACATTGGGACTGTGCCATTTTAATTGTCAACCTTGGGCTTCTCAGCTTCAGCAACTAGCAGCTTTCTGAGTAAAGAAACACCTTTAGTTTCAGTGGGCCGGGAACTGGAGGAAGAGCTGAAGCTCAAGGCTGAGGGGCTTTCACCCAGCCCCTAGAGGCTGGCACTTTGAACTTGGACTTAACGCCTCAAATTCTTTTTATTGTAAGAATAAAAAACTCCTGTTTATTAAGGCCATCCCATTTATGGTATATTCTTATCTGAGTGGCATTAGGTAACTGGAACAGTTCTCAATTCTGTTCCATTATCTATGTGTCTGTCACTGTACCAGTACCAAGCTGTTTTGACTACCATGAATGTATAGTGAGTTTGTGAGGTCTCCTACTTTGTCCTTCTTCTTTAGTAAATCCAACGAAAAAAACCAACTCACCTCCGTCAAATCTATTCCAACTCATAGCGACCCCCTTTGGGTTTCTGACATGGTAAATCTTTATGGGAGTAGATTGCCCAGTCTTCTTTCCATGAAGTGGCTGGTGTGTTTGAACTGCCATCCTTGTGTAGTGCTGTGCTTATTCATTATTTCTTTCCTTTCTATATGAAATTGGTGATTGTTTTTTCCATCTCTTTAAAGAATGTTGTTGGAATCTGGAATGAAATTGTGTTATTGCTATAGATCACTTTGGGTCTTGTTGACATTTTCCCAATATTAAGTCTTCCTATCCTTGAATACAGGAGCTCTGGCAGCAGAGTGCCTAAGGCACTTGACTGCTAACCAGAAGGTTGGCAGTTCAAATCCGCCAGCCACTCCTCGGAAGGAAGATGGGGCAATCTTCCATAGTGATACTACCTTGGAAACCCAAGGAGGGCTCGCTATGAGGCAGGGCCAACTCGGCGGCACATAACAACAACAAAAACATCCTTGAATACAGTATATTTTTCCACCTAACCAGGTCTCTTTTTGGTTCTTGCAGTAATGTTTTATCATTTTCTTTGTATAAGTCTTTTGTTGTATCTCTGGTTTGCTTTATTCCTAAGTATTTTATCTTTTTGGTAGCTATTATAAATAGTATTGTCCTTATTTCTGTTTCAGAAATCTCTTTTGGTACAGAAGAATCCAACTTATTTTTGTACTGATTGTGATAGTTAAAGTTGTAGAAGTTGGCTGGGCCTTGATGCCCAATGATTTACTAGTTGTGATATAGTCATTCCTCATGATGAGATCAGATTTAATGTAAAATCACCTCCATAATGAGATCTGCCATGAGCATCCAATCAGGTGAAAAAAGTGTTTTTTTGGAGGTATGACCTGCATTCAATGTATATGGACATTGTGGCAAAACTCACTACTTTATTGATCAATCTGGATCCTACATCTGGCTCGTCATCATATTCTAGTTCTTTGAACTTGAACCAGCAGCCTGCTATATCGCCTGCTGATCTTGGGATTTGTTAGCCTTTGCAGTCTGTGAGCTAGCAGCCTGCCATCTGATCTGCTGGTCTTGGATTCTACCACCTCCACAGCTGCTGAGGCAGCAGCTTTCCATATGACCTGCAGCTATGTGAATCAACAGAATCTTCTAGCCTGAAGTCTGGCCCAAGGATTTGGGTCTTGCCAGCATGTACAACCATATGAGCCATTTCCTTGAGATAAATCTCTCTATAGACACACACACACACACACGTTTCACTACTTTTGCTTCTTTAGAGAATTCAGCCTAAGACAGTGATCTTGTGCCTTGCCATTTTGCTGAATCTTTCAATTAGTTCAAGTAGTTTTCTTGCTGAGTCTCAGGGATTTTCAATGTATAGAATCAGACCATCTGCAAATAGGAAAGTGTTATTTCTTTCCTACTAATTTATGTATATTTTATTTCCCTTTCATGCCTTATTTCCCTGGCTAAGACTTCCAGTACAGTATTGAATAGGGCAATCCTTGTCTGTTTCCTATTTACAAGATTGCTTTCAGTCTCTCTCCATTGAAAATAACCTGGACTGTTGGTTTTGTTTGTATGCCCTTAATCATGTTGACAAATTTGATACAATTCCTACTTTGCTGAGAATTTTTATTAGGAATGGGTCTTGGATTTTAAAATTCCTTTTCTGAATCCATTGATATGATCATATGATTCATATGTTTTATTTGTGTGATAGATAAAGTTGATTGATTTTATAATGTTGAGCCATCCTTGTATATCTGGCATGAATCTCCTTTGGTTGTGATTTTTATTCTTTCAATATGCTGTTGGAGCCTATTGGTTGAGATTTTGTTGATGATATTTGTATCTATGTGAATGAATAGTAATTAGTCTATAAATTTCTTTTTTAATGGTATCTTTGCTTAGCTTTAGTATCAGAATTATGCTTGCTTCATAAAATGAATTTGAAACTATGCCATCTTTTTCTATTCTTGAATAATTTAGGTAGAATTGGTTTGAACTCAGTTTTGAATGTTGGTAGAATTATCCAGTGAAGCCATCTGGGCCAGAATTTTTTTTGTTTTTGTTGTGAGTTTTTTTAATGATCTATTCCATATCTTCTTTTGTTATGGCTCTATTCAAATTTTCTACCTTAGTCTGTTGCAAAAAGTGAGAAATGTTTTATTGGTTTTCTTTGCATTTTGTTGTTCTTGATAGCTGATGTCGAGTCAGCCCTAGAACCCTGGCAATCCCATCCACAGAAGAACAAAACACTTTCCAGTCTTGTGTGATCCCCAAGACTGGTCATGTCTTGGGATAGTCAATTCCTGTGATCAATCTCAGTTTGATCCAGTGTTTCTGTGGATGATTTTTGGAAGCAGATTACCAGGCCTCTCTTCCTAGGTAGTCTGAAAGCTCACTGAAATCTGCTCAGCATCACAGCAACGTACCTGGTTCCACTGACAAATGGATACACATTTGTCTGGTGAATTAACCAGAATCAAACCAGATATTCTGCATAGTGAGAATTCTACCACTGAATCACCAAGGACCTCTCTTTCTGTTTTGTTTCTGTTGTTGTTATATGCCATCAAGTTGATTCCAACTCATAGTGACCTTACTGAACAGAGCAGAACTGCCCTGTAGGGTTTCCTAGGCTTTATAGTGTGAGTCAATCTGAAGCCAGAGTTCTAGCAGCCTCCAGGAAAATCTTTAACCAGAAACCTTTTCGTGTCAGCAATACTAACAGGACTTTTGGAATTCTAAACACTCCTTAGGGCCTTTATCTGCCCTCCAGTCTCAGCAGGTATCAAGGAACTTCCTCCGAACTCAGCACGCATCACAAAAGCCATCCGGATTCAGCACGTATCGGAGATTTGTTGGGCTCCTGAAAGTCTCCCACATACCTGAGCCTCCATCCTCTCTAGATAATATTTTCCTAAGTGAACTTTGGAGCCGGGGGGTTTCTTTACGTCCCCCAACATCTTAGATCACTGCCCTAAATCCTTAGCAACCACCAATCATCTGTACCCTCTTGCCCTGGTTCTGCCCCTCCCCATATTGTTCCATAAATTTGTGAGAATATCGGGGCACGGGGTCTTTTGCTTAAGCCACTGACCTGGTAAGGGCAAAGACCCTAAATTAAGTTAGCTAATAAACCCTCCTATTGCTTTTGCATTGTCGTGTGTTGGCATATTTCTCTCGCCGAGGAACTCCTTCTTAACCTGGGCACAACATTTGGTGCGTTGGCCGGCAAAGGAGGATTCGGATCGAGTGAAGTTGCCATGACAGTAGGAGAGTTTCAGGAACTGGAGCCGGCTGGACTAGATACGTCCTTTGCGTAAGGACACTAGTCCATCAGGAAAGGCTGGGCATCGGCAGACACGCCAGGTGAGCGGGGGAAGGTGCCCTTCCTCAGCTCACAGGCAGGCTGTGGGCATTGTTGGTAAGGGCAGCCCACTTCTGGGGAGGGGAGAGGACCCTCCAATCTGTGGTGCAGGAATGAGATCTCTTCTGGGTATCGGGTATCTGTGTTGTCTGGTTTGGTGTCTCTGGACGTCAGATATTTTGTGCTGTTCCTTTTGGTGTGTGGCCACTGTCTTTTGTTCATTCTGTGTTTTCTTGAAGAAGGTTGAAATGGGACAGAAACAGACTATACCTCTGTCAATGATGATTGAACATTTTTCAGAGTTTAAGACCAGAGGATCTAGTTTGTCTGTGATAATTAAGAAAAATAAACTAATAACCTTTTTCTCCTCAGAATGGCCTTTTCTTGAGGTGGGGTGGCCCCTGAAGGGCTCACTGGATGAGAGGACGATTGCAGCTATCTTCGACCGAGTTCAAGCAGCTGGCCCCCAACATGGGCACACGGACCAATTTTCCTACATTCTAATATGGCAAGATATAGTAACTAATCCACCCCCATGGCTAAAACCTTTTCTTCCGAACCCTTCTGTTAAGGTATTGACATCCGCACTTGGGACTAGCGGGAAGGAGAAACCCAGACGACCTGGGTCCCAAGCAGCTGTTCCACCAGTTTTACCTGATTCTCAGGTTGACCTCGATCTGATGGATCTAGAAAGCAGCATATCTCCACCCCCCTATGCCCCTCCGCCGCTTCTGCCACCTCCCCACCCTCACCAGATTCCGC
>NW_006922054.1:1029072-1035330 GCF_000298275.1 Orycteropus afer afer | reverse complement strand
GCCCTGGTGCTGCCCCTCCCCATATTGTTCCATAAATTTGTGAGAATATCGGGGCACGGGGTCTTTTGCTTAAGACACTGACCTGGTAAGGGCAAAGACCCTAACTTAAGTTAGCTAATAAACCCTCCTATTGCTTTTGCATTGTCGTGTGTTGGCATATTTCTCTCGCCGAGGAACTCCTTCTTAACATGGGCACAACAATAGGAACAGATTACCAGGTCTTTTCTTCTGAGAAGCAGCTTGTGGGTTTGAACTGCCAATATTTTAGTTAGCCACTGAGTGTTTAGTCACTGTGCCACAAAGTGTTCATTTTCATTTTAGTTAATTATAAAGAGACCTCTTAATTAACTGTTTAAGTTGTTCAATAATTTCTAAATCCTACTAAAAATAATGCTCATTCACATAACTGAAAAATCATTTGTAAAATAACCAAATTCTTAACTAACTGTTAAGGTAGAATGATTATTCACAAATATTATTATTTTTTACTTGTAATACTTAATTTAAAAAAAATCTGAACAAAATAAGTGACAACTTATTATAGCTGAAATAATAAAAAAATACAATGTTAAAAATTATATGTAGCATTTATTTAAAATTTATATGGTAAATTACATTGGATTCAATGAGAGCAATTTCTTTATAGCTATGTGTTCATTATATTTGTTGTTGTTGTGTTGTTGTTATGTGCCGTCAAGTTGGACCCGACTCATAGCAACCCTTCCTTGGGTTTCTGAGGCAGTGTCACTATGAAAGTAGATTGCCCAACCTTCCTTCTGAGGAGTGGCTGGTGGGGTACAACCACCAGTCTTCTGGTTAGCAGTCAAATGCCTTAGGCACTATGCTATTTTATGAGATACAGTCTATGAAAACTCATTCTTCAATAGGTTAAAACCTTAAGCCCATTGGAAAAAAAATAAATATCTGGAACTTTTATAAAAGATTTCTAGCTACTATTCTGTTGTTACTCTCTCATCACTGCTTACATATTAAATAGTTTTTTTTTTAATCTGTATATTCCCTCTTCAACATATCTTTTAGCTATTTAAGAAAAATAGAATAATTTGAGAAGTTAGATTTTGAAAAAGGAGTACAAATAGTCTTGAGATGAGTATTTTCAGTTCAATGATTTGAAATTGAGTTTTAAATCAGGATTTTTTTTTAACAATCAAAATAACTATACAGAGTTATCAACTCTAATGGAATGAAGATAGCCAAAATCCACTGCCATTAAGTCGATTCCGACTCATAGAAACCCAAAGGAAAAGTAGAACTCCCCTATAGGGTTTCTAATGCTGTGCATCTCTTTGGAAACAGACTGCCTCATTTTCCTCCCATGGAGCACCTGATGTGTTGGAACCATTGACCTTTTGGCTAATGGCCAAATGCTTTAACCCCTATATCACCAGAACTCCCTGGAATGAAGATAGCAAAGAATAAAACCTTCATAAAATTGTGATTGCTGTTCATTTTCCTCTTTGCTCATCATGATTTCTCTCACTACCCCAATGATTCCCCATTTGTAGATGTAATTTCTTACTTCTGTAGGGACAGAATCTTTGATTGAGTTTCACAATTCATATGCGCAATTTAAACTGATAATTTCTCATTCTGGCTCTAATATAACAAGCTCTGTTAATGAGGTCTTTAATGAATGCTTATTTAGGGCAACGATAAACAGGCCTTGTTGAGCACGACCCACTTCCATGTGCCTGCTCTCTTCTCTCCTTACAATAGCCTCTTAGACTCTGGTTTTGTTTTTAATTTCCTCTTCTGCAGACTCTGCTCCAGAATTTGCCACTTGACTCAGAGACTTTTGGATTCTATTGTTCATCAATGCCATTATTTCTTCTATACAGACCTTTTAGCCACCTTCTTACAAAAGGATGGTTAATGGGAGCAATTCTCTTCATCCACCTTTTTTTCTTTTTAACTTTTATTGTGATTTGAGTGAAAGTTTACAGAGAAATGAGGTTTTCAATTCAACAATTCATACACAATTTGATTTGTGACATTGATTGCAATCCCTGCAATTTAACATCATTCTTCTCACTTCCTCCGTGTGTTTACTGTTTCCATTTGTCCTTCTTTCTTAACACTTCCTGCCTTTTGAGCTTCATTCCTGGGCAAATGCTGCCCTTTTAATCTTGTATGATTGGTTGTACTGAGGAATCATTGCTCACTGTACAGGTTAGTCTATTGTTTGGCTGAAAGTTTAACCCTGGGTTCCAGTTTTGAAGGGTGTTGAGGGCTATAGTCTCGGGAGTTCCACCAGTATCTATCAGACCATAAACTTGGTCTTTTCTATGATTTTGAGTTTTGTTCCACAATTTTCTCTCATTCTATCCAGGATCTTCTATTGTTATCCTTTACAGAGTGGTTGGCAGTGGTAGCCAGACAACATCTAGGTCTTCTGGTCTCAGGGTGGTAGAGGCTGAGGTTCACGTCATCCATTAGTCCTTTTGTCCATTAGTCCTTTGGACTAAATGTTTCCATTATGTCTGATTTTCTTCCCTCTTCTTTGCTCCAAATGGGGAGAGACCAATCGCTGCACCTTCGATAGCCACTCACAAGCTTTTAAGACCCCCCTCATTGCTATTCATCAAAGTAGGATGTAGAACATTCTCTTAGTGGACTATGTTATGTCAATTAATCTTGATGTCCCCCTGGACTATGATCCTGTGTCCTTAAGACCAGCAACTCGTTCCCTCAAAGTGTTTATTTATGGATAAGAGGTTTTCATAACTCTGTCCCCTGTATGATCTACTATATCCTGGATATATTTGCAGTACATGTTGTTGTTGTTGTTGTTATGTGCCGTCGAGTTGGCCCCGACTCATAGCGACCCCTCCTTGGGTTTCCGAGGCAGTATCACTACGGAAGTAGGATTGCCCAACCTTCCTTCCGAGGAGTGGCTGGTGGGTTTGAACTGCCAGCCGTCTGGTTAGCAGGCAAGTGACTTAGCCACTATGCTACCAGAGCTCCCTTTGCAGTACATATACATATCTATTTCTCCAAATGTAGAAATACCCTCTGTCAAACTTATATACATTGATGGGTATAGTCTTTTCACTCCTGTTCAGCTTGTGTGTCTATCTATGTATCTACTCTTAGATTATTGTTATTACTGTTATTGCTGGATTGTGTATGTAATAGTATTATTGCCTTTAACTCTTGTGTGCCTCCCTTTGTCTTTCTTTGCATTGATTTTTTTTTGCTGACCTCCTTCTTACAATATGTAAGAATTTCTCTTTCCCAAGTTAATTTGTGTCTACTCTCTAGTTAGTGATTTACCTTTCCTTCTCCTCCCAATTTTGCTAACCTTCAAAGAATACACTTTCTGTGAGTAAACCTTTCCTTGACTTTCTACAGTAATGGTTTCATACAATATTTGTCCTTTTGTGGTTGACAAAATATTCGCACCATAGTGTCTTCTAGGTTCATCCATGTTATGAGGTGTTTCTCATATACATTGTTATTCTTTAATGTTGTGTAGTTTTCCGTTGTGTATATGTACCAAGGCTTTTCTATTCATTCATCTATCAGTGGGCACTTAGGTGGTTTCCATCATTTTGTTATTGTAGATAATGCTTCTATGAACATGGGTGTACATATATCTGTTAGGGACATGGCTCCTATTTTTCTAGGATATATATCTAGTACTGAGATCATATGGTATTTCTATTTCCAACTTTTTAAGGAAGCATCATAACATTTTCCACAGTCCTTGCACCATTTTACAGTTCCAGTCTCTATACACCTTACCAGTATTTGTTATTTTCTTCCTCTCTTTATTTCTGTTTAAACTTTGTTACTAATGTTGGAGTGAGATGATATCTCATTGTTGTTTTGATTTTCATCTCTTGAATGGCTAATGATCATGAGCATTTCTTCATGTATTTGTTGGCTACCTTAATGTATTCTTCGGTGAAGTGTCTGTTCATGTCCTCTGCCCATTTTTTAATTGGATTCTTTGTCTTTTTGATGTTGTCTTTTTGAGTTGATGTTTTCTATAAATTTTAGAGAATGGTCCTTTGATATGTTGTTGGTAAAAAATATTTCCTAATCTATAGGCTTTTTTTTTTCACTCTTTTGTTGAAGTCTTTTAATGTGCATAAATTAATTTCAGGAGGTCTGAGTTGTCTAATTTATCTTCTGTTTGTGCATTTTTAGTTATGTTTGATAGTGTATTTATGTCATGTGCAAGGACCCTTGCATATACCTCTCTTTTTTCTTTGATAATCTTTATTGTTTTAGGCTTTATGTTTAGCCCTTTACTATCTTTAGCTAGTGTTTTTTTTTTTTTTAATGTGGTGAGAGATATGGATTCAGTTTCATTTTACTGCAAATATCCAGTTTTACCCTCACTATTTGTTAAAGAGTCTATCTCTTCCCAATTTACTGGTTTTGGGGCCTTTGTTAAAGATCAACTAACTGTGGTTGGATTTATTTCTGGGTTCTCAATTCTGTTCCATTGTTCTACGTGTCTCTCATTGTACTTGTTGTTGTTGTTGTTGTTATGTGCCGTCGAGTCAAACCGGACTCTTAGCGACCCCTCCTTGGGTTTCCGAGGCAGTATCACTACGGAAGTAGGATTGCCCAACTAGTACCAAGCTATTTTGACTGCTGTGGTTGAATAGTAGGTTTTGAGATCAAGGAGTGTGAGGCCTCTTATTTTGTTATTCCTCTACTTTTAAGCAAATTTCTCCAGGGGCTAATAAGGTGCTTATTTCTAATGGGAAATAGTTAAGACAACTTATATATCAAATGTTATGGTAGTGTGCTATGGGTGTGTGCCATCAAGTCATACAAGTTGCTATGTGTAAATCAAAGTGTATATGCATAACAGTAAAATATTTTATATTTATGAAGTTATTTTGAAGTCCAAATCTTTCTTACTGACAGAGTTATTAGGAACTTTCTCATCGAAGATAACCAAAATGAACTTAAAAACACAGTTTACATCAAGTAAAGTGAAGCACACATTTTTTTCTAAGTAAGCAAATGTATGTGGAACTTCGACAAACTTGAAAGCAACTCACAGCAACCCTATAGGACAGGGTAGAACTGCCCCCATTGGGTTCCTAGGCTGAAATCTTTATGGGAGAAAATCACCACATCTTTTCTCCCATGGAGCTGGTGATGATTTTAAACCACCAACATTTTGGTTAGCAGCTGAGTACTTAATTATTGTACCACCAGGGCTCCTTGATAGTGCTCTAAGGCCACACAAAGGGGATTGTAAGCTGTAGTGGATGCCCTATTCCACTGACTCTTCCAGTGGAATAAATGTGATTGGATGTTGAAGTTCAGATCTTTCTGAAGCCTTGGTTTCAATTTCACATAGCTCCTCTGACTCTAAGAATTTGTACACATTACTGTTGCTTATCCACCACCCACTTGTCAATTTGTTGTACTTTGGTGTACATGTTGCTGTGATGCTGGAATACTAGCAGATGGACAGATTTCAATGGAGTGTCTCAACTAACACAGACTAGGAAGAAATAACTGGCAACCTATTCCAAAAATCAGTCAAAGAAAACCTTATGGATCTCAACAGAACATTATCTTAATTGCTTGCTTTGGACACATCATCAGGAGGAATAAATCACTAGAGGAGAACATCATGTTTGGTGAAGTAGAGGGCTGGCCAGGATTGGGGAGACTCTCAGTGAGATAGATTGGTACAATAGCCACAACGATGGTCTTAAACATGCTGATGATCGTGAGGATGACACAGAACCAGAAAACATTTTGTCCTGTTGTACCTAAGTTCACTGTGAGTTGAAGTCATCTTGAAGGCAGCTGTTTATCTGTCTCTCAGTCTATCTAGCTATCATCTATCTACTATTGCTTACATCCCCTTGGATATTAAGTCCAATGGCCATACACAAGTTCTAGGAAGGCTGGGAAATTAAGACTTTGTTTTAAATAGCCTTGTGCTTAAGTAATAATTACATTAATTTGGAAGAAAGGAAAAAAAGATTTGGGGGAAAAATAATACATGTTGCTTCACTATCTCAAAATATATCCTTATTAAGATGCAGCCAAAAGATGTTCTAAGAAACCACTCAATTTAGTTTCCCTCAGATTTTTACACCTTGTCATCAGAAACCCATCAGGTGAACAGGATGTTGACTTGATTAACAGAAAAATTTGTTATAATGGCTTAAGATGAATTTGAGTTTTGTTTAAATATTTGATTGTAGTGGGATAGAGGAGAGTTCGGCATACATCTATATTACATATATATATATA
>NW_006922054.1:1019319-1028972 GCF_000298275.1 Orycteropus afer afer | reverse complement strand
ATAATCTATATAATAATACCATACTCCCAGTTAGTCCGTCTCACAGATGCATTCAGACTCCAAGGATGTTTGCCATAGCAGAAACACAGTGTAGGCCAAGGTGTCACTGCTGCATGGGTTGAGATATGCAGACAGACAAGAAGAAGGTGACCTAGTATATTAATAGATTTGTGTGCTTCTCTTCCCCTTCCACTATAGTTTTGAATAGAAAGTGACCAAAGATATGAGCTACTAGGATAAGAAGGCTGTTCAGGGAATCTTTCCTCACCTCCCCCTAACTGTCCTCCCTCAACCTTCTTCATCTCAGGGTTGAAAAAATAAAACACTGCCATCAAGTCAATTTGACTTATAATGACCATACCTTGGGTTTCCAAGGTGGTATCTCCAAGAAAGCAGATTGCCCAATCTTCCTTCCGAGGAGTGAAACACTAAAAACTGGAAAATCTGCAAATATCTTCTCCTAGTCTGTGGCTTATGTTTTCATTCTCTTAACTGTGTCTACAGAGCAAAAGTTTTTTATTTTTGTTTTTCAATTTTAATGAAGTGCATTATAGCCTTTTTTTCTTTTCTTTTCTTTTTTTTTTTCTTTTATGGACCATCCTTTCAGTATTATATCTAGAAACTCATTGTGAAACCAAAGGTCCTAGATTTTGTTCTATGCCATCTTGTAGAAGTCAGATAGTTTTGTGTTTAACCTCTTTTATCCATTTTGAGTTAGTTTTTTGTGAAATGTATAAGTTCTGTGTCTACATACCTATGAGAATGGTTAAAATAAAAAATACTTACAATACTAAATATTGTCAAAGAATTTGGTGCCACAGAAACTTTTATTCATTGCTGGTTAGAATGAAAAATAGTAGTCACTTTGGAAAGCAGTCTGTCAGTTTCTCACAATGCTATACATATGTTTACTATAAAACCAAGCAATTATATTCCTAGGTACTTACCCATTTGAGCTGAAAACCTATGCCCACACAAAAACCTGCATACGAATGTTTGCAGCAACTTTATTCATAATTTCCAAAATTTAGAATCTACCAAGATATCCTTTTATGGTTAAATGGCTAAACACACTGTGATACATTCATATAATGGAGTATTATTCAGCAACAACATGAGTTATCAAACTACAAGGAAACCAAAAAAATCAAACTCAATGCCATGGGGTCGAATCCAACTCATAGGGATCCCTCCTTGGGTTTCCGAGGCAGTATCACTATGGAAATACATTGCCCAACCTTCCTTCTGAGGAGTGGCTGGTGGGTTTGAACCTCCAGCCTTCTGTTTAGCAGTCACCTTAGGCACTATGCCACCAGAACTCCTAAGCTACAAGGAGACATGGAAAATCCTTATGCAAGTATTGCTAAGTGAAAAAAGCTAGTCTAAAGACACTACATATTGTAGATTCTAACTATATGATGTTCCAGACAAGACAAAACTATGGAGACAGTAAAAAGATCAGTGGTTTCCATGAGTACAGGAGTAGGAGATGAATAGGTGAAGTTTAGGACACCTTAAGGGCAGTGAAAACATTCGCATGATACTGTAATGGAGAATACACAATACTATCCAATTGTCAAAACCCATAAGACTGGATACCACAAAGAGTGAATCCTAAGGTAAACTATGGGCTTCAGTTAATAATGTATCAGTATTCGTTCATCTATTATAACAAAATACCATACTAATGTAAGATGTTAATAATAGGAGAAACTATGTGCAGGGGGTGAAGGAATAAATGAGAACATTCTGTACTTTATATGCAATTTCTCTGTAAAGCTATAACTATTCTGAAAAAAAAAGATTGTTGTTGTTGTTGTTGTTATGTTGTTGCTGTTATGTGCCGTTGAGTCAGCCCTGACTCATAGCGACCCCTCCTTGGGTTTCCAAGGCAGTATCACTACGGAAGTAGGATTGCCCAACCTTCCTTCCGAGGAGTGGCTGGTGGGTTTGAACCGTCAGCCTTCTGGTGAGCAGGCAAGTGTCTTAGCCACTATGCTACCAGAGCTCCTGAAAAAAAAGATTAAAAACTTAAAATTTATTTTTAAAAATTTCAGAGGTATGGAGCTCAAAATAAGTTTACATTTAAAAGTGCCTATATAACTTGAAAATATTTGCAATGTGCTTGTTCCTATTAAAAATAAAATTGAAATTAAAATAACTTGAGGCATATCCATTTTTGTGAAGTAAAACCCTCAGGCATCTCTAAAACACCAGGGAGTATGAGGTCCCAGGAGCAAACTAAAACCTTGGAATCTCTCAAGAGCTGGCCTTTTAATAAACTATTTATTTACATATTTTATTTTGTTGCTGTTGTTGAGAACATACACAGTAAAACATATACCAATTCAAGTTTCTACACATAAAATTCAGTGACATTGATCACATTCTTCGAGTTGCACAACCATTTTCATCCTCCTTTTCTCAGTTATTCCTTCCTCATTAACATAAACTCAGAGTCCCCTAACGTACCTATTTAACCTTCAAGTTGCCATTGTCAATTTGATCTCATGTAGACAGTTCTTAAAAGAGCATAATGCTCATGAAAGACATTCTTTACTAGTTAAACTAAACTATTGTTTAGTTTAAAGAAGAGTTCAAGGTGTGTATATATAGATATATATATATATATATTTCAGGCATTTATTCAGTGTCTATGACTCCAGAAAGTCTGAAGTCCATGAGAATTAGAAATTTTGTCTGAATTTCCCCTCTTTGATCATGATTCCTCTATAGAATCCTTGATCAAAATGTTCAGTAATGGTAGCCAGGCACCATCCAGTTTTGGTCTCTTGGCAAAAGAGGCAGTTGTTCATGGTAGCAATTCGGCATTCCCTCCTCCTATCATGCTTCTTCCTCTGCTGCTCGGGCAAATGGAGACCAATTGTCATACCTTGTATGGCTGCTTGCAAACTTTTAAGATCCCAGGCATTACACCATGAAGTAGGAGGCAGAACAGAAGTACCAAATGTGTTATTAGGCCAGTTACCTGGGATGTTCCATGAAACCATGACCCTAAACTTCCAAACTAAGGAACCAAATCACAAGAGGCTTTTGGTTGTACATAACAACCTTACATCTGTTGTCATCCTTTCTTTTAAAATTGTAGATATATCTATCACACAACTTCACCAGTTCAGCCTTTTAAAAGTGCACAACTTATTAACAACAATTACAATAATCAGCTGTGAAACTCTACTCTTAATCAGTGCAATATTTTCATCATCATTAATCCCTCCACTTTCCCTTGCCCTTCCACTCCTGGTAACCACTAATAAACTTTGGTCTCTATACATAAGTGAGGTCATACAATATTTGTTCTTTTGTAACTAATTTATTTCACTCATCATAATCCCTTCAAGCTCCATCTACATACTCTGTCGCATGTATCAAGGCTTCTGTTCTCCTGCTGGCTCAGTAGTATTTCATTGTATGTATGTATATACCACATTTTGTTTATCCATTTTTCTGATGATGAGAGTTTCATTTGCTCCACTGTTTTGGCTATTGTGAATAGTACTGCAATAAACATTGGCCTGTAAGTCTCTGTTTGAGTCTCTGCTTTCTATCTTTTGGATATATACCTAGGAGTGGAATTGCTAGGTCTATGATGGTTCTATTTTTAGTTTTTTGATTCACTGCCCCTCTGTTTTGAAGAATAGTTGTACCATTTTGCATTCCCACCAGCAATGGGTAAGGGTTCCAATTTCCTTACATCCTTAGCAACATTTGTTGTTCTCTGATTTTTTACGATTATTATTTTTTATCTTAGCCGTCCCATTGTTGTTATTGTTGTTAGGTTCTGTCAATTTGGATCCAACTCATAGTGACCCTCTGTACAACAGAAAGAAACAATGCCCAGTCCTTCACCATCCTCACCATCCTTGTTGTACTTGAGCCCATTGTTGCAGCCACTGTGTCAATCTGTCTCATTGAGACAGGTCTTCCCCTTCTTTGCTGACCCTCTACTTTAATCAATCAAGCAAGATATCTCTCTCCAGGGACTAATTCCTTCTGACAATGCTTCTAATGAGCATTCCGGCTATACTTCTTCCAAGATAGATTTGTTCACTCTTCTGACAGTCCATGGTATTTTTAATATTCTTCACCAAAACCAAAATTCAAATGCATCAGTTTTTCTTCAGTCTTCCTTAATCATTGTCCAGCTTTCTAATGCTATTGAAAAATACCATGGCTTTGATCAGGTGCACCTTAAGCTTCAAAATCATATCTTTATTCTCTAATACTTTAAAGAGGTGTGTTGCAGCAGACCTGCCCAGTGCAATACATAGTCTGATTTCTTGACTGCTGCTTCCATGGGTGTTGATAGTAGATCAAAGGAAATTGAACTCCCTGATAACTTCAATCTTTTCTCCATCTATCATAATGTAGTTTATTGGTCTAATTGTGAAAATTTTTGTTTTCTTTATATTCAGGTGTACTTCATAATGAAGCAGGAATCTTTGATCTTCATCAGCAAGTGCTTCAAGTCATTTTCACTTTCAGCAAGTAAGGTCGTGTCATCTGCATATAGTAGGTTGTTAATGAGTCTTCCTCCAACCCTGATGCTATGGTCTTCTTCATATAGTCCACCTTCTTGGATTACTTGCTCAGCATATAGATTGAATAAATATGATGAAAATATACAACCTTGATGCACACCTTTCCTGATTTTAAACTATTCAGTATACTCTCATTATGTTCAAATGACTGCCTCTTGGTCTATGTACTGGTTCCTCCGGAGCAAAATTAAGTATTCTGGAATTCCCATTCTTCACAATGTTACCATAATTTGTTATAATTCACACTGAATAGTCAATAAAACACAGATAAACATCTTTCTGGTATTCTTTGCTTTTCAGCCAAGATCCATCTGACATCAGCAATTGTACCTATCCCTTGTTCCACTCCATCCTAATGGGAGTAAAATGGTATCTCATTGTGGTCTTTTCATGTGTTTGGTGACAATTTGAATGTCTTCTTTGGAGAAATGTCTATTCAAGTTCTTTGATCATTGTATCATCAGTTATGCCTTTTTGTTGTTAAATATTCAAAGTTTTATATATATTTTGGTGATTAGATTCTTATTGGATATATGTTTTCTGAAGATAGTCTCTCAGTCAGTAATTTGTGTTTACATTTTTTAGTAGAGTCTTTTAATGAACAAAATTATTTAATTTTTGAGGTATAAGCAATTTATTTAAAAGTATATATAACTTTGTTATTAATGCTGGGATGAGATAATATATCATTATTGTTTTGATTTACATCTCTCTGATGACTAAAGATGATGAATATTTTTATACGAGTTCCATGGTTGCCTGAATGTCTTTTTGGTGACATGTTTGTTCATGTCCTATGTCCATTTATTAACTGGATTACTTGTTTTTCTCTTGTTTAGGTGTTACAGTTTTCTATAAATTTTGGAGATTAGTCCTTTGACCACTATGTTGTTGCCAAAATTTTTTTCATACTCTATGGGTTCTCTTTTTAGTCTTTTGGTGAAATTTTTTGATGTGCATATGTGTCTAATTTTTAGGAGGTTCCTCTTACCTAGTTTGTCTTCTGCTGTTTGTGTACTTTTAGTTATGTTTAATGGTGTATATATATGATATATTATGGATGTTATTTTTATTTGATGAAATTGTAAATTGGTATAATCACTATGGAAAAGTTTGACACTTCCTTAAAATTTTGGAACTAAAAATATCATATGATCCAGCAATTCTACTATGAGGTATATAACTTACAGAAATAAGAGGCATAACAAGAACACCCATGTTCATCACATCCTATTCACAATAGCTAAAATATGGAAACAACCTAAATACCCATCAATAAATTTGCAAAACATCTTATAACATACATGAACCTGATGGATCTTATGCTGAGTGAAATTAATCAATAACAAAAGGACAAATATTATATGAAACCATTATTATAAAATTTCAAGAAAAAGTTTTCACAGAAAAAGAAACATTCTTTGATGGTTACCAGGGGTGCGAGGAGAAGGGATGTTAGACCACTAATTATAGGATAGACATATATTAACTTTGATGATGGAGAAGACAATATACCATAAGGAGGAAGTCAGCAAAAATCATCAAAGTAAAAGAAGACACTGGGAAGAGTACAGAGTTACAGGCAATAAGATAAATATTGTTACATATACAATCCTGCAACAACAACAATAATAATATAAGAGTTGGTGCATAGATGCAAGGTGAATACCTGTGGGAAGGAGAATGAGATTATATCCATGAGCATATATAGGTTTGACTTAGGGTAGTTTTACATATGTATTTACATATGGTGCAAATATATCCATGAATATGGTGTTGTTGTTGTTGTTGTTGTTATGTGCCATCGAGTCAGACCCGATCATAGCGACCCCTCCTTGGGTTTCTGAGGCAGTATCACTACAGAAGTAGATTGCCCCATCTTCCTTCCGGTTAGCAGTCAAGTGTTTTAGCCACTGTGCTGCCACAGCTCCTGTAGTGATACTGCCTCAGAAACCCAAGGAGGGGTCGCTATGAGTCAGGTCTGACTCAACGGCATATAACAACAACAGTGAATATGGTAGAGCATACAAAAGGGCAAAGTTATGAAAATTTCTTAGCCATAACCAAACACCATGAGAGAATGAGTCACTAGGCCTGGAGAATCAGGATCATAGTCTCAGGGGGCATCAAAGTCCATTGGCAAAACATAGTCCACAGGGAAAATGTTTTACAACCTACTTTGGTAAGTAGCCACTGTGGTCTTAAAACTTGTGAGCAGACATTTAAGATGCACCTCTCCCCATCCAGAGCAAAGAAGGGTGAAGAAAATCAAAGACACAGGAAACAAGTAGTCCAAAGGACTAATAGACTATCCACAGTTCAGTCTCCACCACTCTGAGACCAGAAGAACTAGATGGTGCTGGGCTACCACTGTTGACCACTCTGAAAGGGATTATAACAGGAGGTCCTGGGTAAAGTGGGAGAAAAATGTACAGCACAACTCAAAATCATAAAAATGGCCAGGGTTATGGGTTGAATAAAGATTGATGGAATTCCCTAGATTATGGACCTTAGCCATCCTTTGGAACTGGAATGAAACTCACCTCAGCAGCTCAATTTTCTATTTTTAAATTTTTTTATTGTGATGTGGGTGTGAATTTACAAAGCAGATTCATTTTACACACAACAATTCATGTGCATCTGGTCTCATGGCTCTGATTACAATCCCCAACCATAAAAAGGCCTCCTCCCATCTCTTCCCTGTGACCACCCCTTCCCTGTGCCCTTCTTATCTATTCATCCTTGTCTATCCAGCTTTCTTTCTATGCAAATGTTCCCTTTCTGATGTGGAGAGTGATGGCTGACTGATGTAGGGGATGCACCTCCCTAGGTAGGGTGGGTGCATCTCCATGGGTAGGTGCTCTGCTTATACGTCTTTCTACTGTTCAACTGTAGAAAGAAGTGTGCCCAATTCCAGGCCTGAAGGATAACTCAGGGCCATAGTCTCAGGGGATTCCATCAGTCTCTATCCAACCAATACTCCTGTCATTTTTGTGTTTTTGAATTTCATTCCACACTTGTCCTTCCATGCTATCAAGTATCTCCAATTTTGATCCTTTTCTGAGTGGTTGGCATTGGTAGCCAGGCACCACCTAGTTTTCTGGTCTCAGAGTCATGAAGGCTAAGGTCTTTGTGGTCCATCATATCCTTGGATTTATTGTTTCCAAATGACTGATTCTTTTCACTCTTCTTTGCTCCAGAAGAGGAGAGACAAATAGTTGTATCTTAGATGGCCACTTGACAGCTTTTTCAGACCCCAGTTACTACTCACCAAAGTAAGATATAGAACAAGATTTTTATAGACTATATTATGCCAATTGAACATAGTGTCTCCCAAGACAATGGTCCCAACCCTACAAGCCCAGGGACTCTCTTCCTCAAGGTGATAGTTGTCTCTGAGAAGATTCAGTAGCTCAATTTTCAACACATAGATCTTCAAAGTGAACATTAACGCAAGAGAGGTACCACTCTTTAGAACAATCAACATTCTAGATCAAAAGGGCAGCAATTGTCCAAGGACAAAGTTCAGAAGTTGAAAAGGCAGAATGGAACAGAAGCACAAAGGGAAGTGGAATGAATTTGCAATCAATGACATGAAACAAAAAGTGTATGAATCGTTGAATGGAAAACTGATTTGTTCTGTAAACTTTCACCCAAATCACAATAAAAAGTTAATAAATAAAGAAGCAAATAACCAACCAAGAATTATGTACCCAGCAAAACTGTCCCTCAAATATGGTGGTGAAATTAGGACATTTCCAGATAAACAGAGATTAAGGGAATTTGTTAAAACCAGACCAATTTTACAAGAGATGCTAAAGGGAGCCCTTTGGACAGAAAAGCAACAACAACCAACAACTGACTATTAACACACATGATGATAGAACCCAGAAACCAACCCAGCTATGGAAGTATCCAAAGTAAAGAAGCCTACAAGATTGTAAACAGGGAACCAGAGACATCAATTGACAAAAGAGAACAAGCACAAGCCAAAAAGAGGGAAAAAACTGTATCATTCAGAACTTCTAGATGGTAGGGAAGACAAGACAACTATAAGATAGAACAAACTGTAGAAAACTATAAATCACAGGGTAACCTCAAAGAAAAATGATAAACCTTCACATCAAAAAAAAGTACCAGCATAAATATTCAGCCAATACTAAAACAAGAGCAATGAAGGAAGTGATAACACGATTCATAACCAAAAAGAGCTCAGCATAGAAAATGATATGGAACAAAGAATTGACACCATGAAAAAGCACATAACAAAAATGACAGCAACAAATTCATATTTGCTTATAATTACATGTCTGGCAAAGGACTTACCTTTAAGATTTATAACAGAAGAGTGGATGACCAAAGTATGGTACATACACAAAATGGAATGCTATGTAGCACTAAAGAATAACGTAGAGTCTGCAAAACACTGCATAATATGGATGAACTTGGAAGACATTATGCTGAGTGACATAAGTCAATCACAGAAGGACAAATATAGTATTAGTTCATTGTTGTGGAGGGTCAAGGAAAGGTTTATATATGGAGGTAAACTTTCTTTGTTTGTTGCCAGGGGTGGGAAGGGAGGGGAAGGAATATTGCAAAAAAAAAAAAAAAATTCATTGACCCATGTCACTTTAGTTTTGTGTATTTCACTGTACATAAATTATATTTCAATAAAATGCATTAAAAAATATGGAATGCTTCACAAAAAAAAGGAAAAAAGAAGCAAATAAAAACACATATAAAGAATTTTTTTTCTTTTCAGGAAGATTATGATAATACCAGAAATGTTAAATATCAGTATAAATGGCATAACAAGATTAAGTAGGTTCTTAGTGAGAAATATGTTGTTGTTTTTGTTATGTGCCATCAAGTTGGACCCGACTTATAGCGACCCCTCCTTGAGTTTCTGAGGCAGTATCACTACGGAAGTAGATTGCATTGCCCCACCTTCCTTCTGAGGAGTGGCTGGTGGGTTTGAACCACCAGCGTTCTGATTAGCAGTCAAGTGCCTTAGGCACTACACTATGGGAGGTATGTTGTTGTTGTTGTTGATTGCCGTCGAGTGGGCCCCGACTCATAGCAACCCCT
>NW_006922054.1:995830-1019219 GCF_000298275.1 Orycteropus afer afer | reverse complement strand
TCGGAGGAGTGGCTGGTGGGTTTGAACCGCCAGCCGTCTGGTTAGCAGGCAAGTGTCTTAGGCACTATGCTACCAGAGCTCCTATGGGAGGTATAGGCAATGTGAAATCTGAACTCAGAGGAGGAACTATTGTCCCTATACATTGGACTAACCAGAGGAGATCTCACCAAGGAACTATTGGAGCCCTTTGTGCTCCTAATTACAGAGCAAATTAGATCCTTTTTTGGAGGGCAGAATGCTCTACTCCTCTAATTTAACTCAAGGGAATTTTCCAGAAGCAGTTTATTGCTTGATCAGTTAGCTCAGAGTCAGCAAACTCCTGCCTGCTACTGGTTTTTGTACAACTTGCAAGTTAAGAATGATTACTACAGATGAACATTTACTATCAATTTGATGATAAAACAAAAATACTCCCTATGAGTCTATTCCAACTCAAGATAATGCCATGTGTCTCACAGCAGAATTCCTCTATAGGGTTTTAAATGACTGACTTTTTAGAAGTAAATCACAGGTCTTTTTCTGAGGCACCTCAAACCTCCAATCTTTTAGTTATTAGCTGAACACTTAACCATTTACACCACCTAAGGACTCCAATTTGATGATAGGAACATTAACTTTGAACCCCAATTAAGCAAAATGTGACAACTTCAAAGCAAAATTTTATTATTTTCATTAGTAGACCTACCAAAAAAAAAAAAAGGTACTGGATTATTAAAGTTTTTTGTCAGTCAAGAAAATGTAAAATTTCTTTCTCTTTTGTTATTGAAGTATCTACATAATATTCTTAGACATGATTTCTTGATATCTCCTCTTGGACTGCAAAGTCTGAAGTATTTACTCCCTATTTCTTCACAACAAAAGTTTGCTTGCTCTTGATGTAGTCCATACTAGATTTACTTATATATTTCTAGTCATCAATGCTCTGGTGGTGCAGTGCCTAAGGGGTTTGATTGCTAACCAGGTTAGTGGTTCAAACCCACCAGCCGCTCTGCAGAAGGAAGACTGGGCAATCTACTTCTGTAAAGATTTACCACCTTGGAAACCCAATAGAGTTTGCGATGAGTCAGAATCTAAGGCAATAGGTTTGGTTTGATTTTTTGGTTTTGCCAGGAAAACATTTGCTTTTACTCATATCTAACTTTTCCATATATTTTTCTACTTTGTTTTAGCTCTCTTCCAACAGAAAGACATCTTCTCCCATGTTTATTTTATAGACTCTCCTGAACTGTTTCTGACAAGCTTGGTATTAGCTTGTTTAAAACCATTTCTAAATGTTTTAGGATTATAGAAGTGTTACCCCAAAAAAAAAAAAATCTACAGATTCAATTTTAACAGGGAATTTTCTCACGGGTAACTCCTGGGGCCCTTAGATTCCTAAATGCCTTTCCTACTGGGAATGTTTAATCCAGATCTAGGTACCAGGCACACAAGAGTGACTGGAGCAGACTGTTCTTTGTCACTGCATTCACCTGAATTTTTCAGGGAGAACTTTGTCTTTGGTATACAGATTTGATATACTGGTTAGTTTTTACTCTCAGAAATATTTGAAAAATATATTCAGGAAATTCTGCACAATAAAAAGCCCTGTTCCTCATAGAATGATATATCTCTGCCTTGATAAATATACTTGAGTTATAATAATAGCAAAATGATGATAATGATAAAAATTTAGTGAATATTTACGATGTGCTGTTTTCTTAACATATCTATGACGTGGGTACTAGTATGATTCCTAGACATAGTATCCATGTCATTAATAGGTTGTTAAGAAAACATCACATAGTAAATATTCACTAAATTTTTATTATTATCATCATTTTGCTATTATTATAACTCAAGTATATTTATCAAGGCAGAGCTCTAATGCCTAAAGCATTTGATTGCTTACCAGAAGGCTGGTATTTCAAACCCACCCTCCTTGGGAAGGAAGACTGGGCAATCTACTTCTGGAGACATACCAAAAATATCAAACTTACTGCCATGGAGTCAGATGTGACTCTTAGCGACCCCTCCTTGGATTTCCCAGGCAATATCACTAGAGAAGTAGATTGCTCAATCTTCCTTTCAAGGAGTGGCTAGTGGGTTTGAACCACCAGCCTTCTAGTTAACAGTCAAATGCCTTAGGCACTACATCACCAGAGCGGAAACTCAAGGAGGGGTTGCTATGAGTCAGAGTCTGCTTGACCACAGTGAGTTTGGTTTTCCTTCTTACTGTATCAGTGAGAAAAAGTAATTTTAGAAAATATACATACCTTGTCCAAAGTCACACAAAGTTGCCAATTAGAAAACTTGTGCATGAAACCCAGGGCTACTTGACACCAAATCTGTGCTTTAACCACTCTACTCAATTACCTCCCTGTGCAGTTTTCCTATGAAAACTAATCTAAGCTAGCATTAAAGACAAAGTTATTAGTTCTCTAGGTAGTTATGGGACTATGTATATAAACCAAAACCAAACTCACTGCCATGGAGTAAAATCTGACTCATAGCAACCCCTCCTTGGGTTTCCAAGGCTATATCACATAGGAAGTAGATTGCCCAACCTTCCTTCTGAGGAGTGGCCAGTGGATTTGAACCACTAGCCTTCTAGTTAGCGGTCAAATGCCTTAGGCATTATGTCCTATACATTACTAAAATTAAAATAACTGTATACAATGTTAGAATGATCAGCATCAGCATCATCACTCCTGAGAAAGGGAAGATTTTTCTTCCTACATTCAATGCAAACCCTATTGCAATATATTAAATGAGGCAATGATGCTGCCACAGTACCATTTTTTTCACATGGCAAAAATGTCAACATGCTGTCTTGCCAGGTATCAGTCTCACCCACCATTTCACAGTAATGAGCAAACATTGTTATTTTTTGTGACTTATGCCAAGTTTTCTCTTATAAACTCATTACCCTTTAAATCTGGCCTCTGTTGTGTTTCCTTGCATGTTTCTGAATATCAGTGGTGAAAAGATCAAGTGAATTTTTCACCAGCGAACATCCCACACCTGATGGAAATAAGTTGATGAAAAATAATATAGTAGGGGAGGGGTTTGTCTCACTGCTCTCAGCTGTAGCATGCCCCAGCTTGTGCCCACTAAACACAGCCTGTATGTAAGAATAAAGGCAGATATTTTTAATGTATGCCCAAACTATTATTATAACCCCCCTCCAAGAGGGATTAAAAAAAGAAAAGTTGTGATTAGTGTTTCTTACTAAGTGGGATTATTCAAATATTGGGATCTTAGAAATGTTATTAATTTGTACGTAGATCCTACTTGCTTGGAAACAAATGAGTGTACTGTTTCTTTTTTTTTTTTTACAGCAAATTGAGCTCATGCATTTAGTTCAGCTGTCTACCAAAATGTCACTGAAATGAGAATAGAAGCATTTTTTAAAAGTCTCAACTTTGAGTTATTTTAAGAATAAATGAAAAGGAAATATGGAAGCTGAAAACAGTAAGTGGATAACTTCTTAGAAGACCCTATGAAGCTGCCAGACATTTACCCTTTAGGCACAAGACTCAAAGTAATTTCTTTTTAAAGTGCAACAAGATTCCCCCCCCAAAAAAATAAATAAATAAATAAATAAATAAAGATACTCATGTTGAGGATTGTCCAGAGATTCATTCCAACTACATTGTCCTACCGTCAAATTCATGGTCAGCAAGTCCTACAAACTACACAGTGCTCTGGAACAGCTTTTTCATCTTCATCTCTTAAATATAAACACATAAGCAAAGGTTATCAGACATTTGAAGAAAGTCTCTTATATCAGATAGAAAATGTAATAAGAAAAACAAACAAACAAACAACAAAACAGAAAACATTCAATGAGCAGAAAGCAAATTAAAAGTAAAAGAAATATATATGTTCAGAGATAGAAGGGGAAAATGCATTAGTAGAAACATGAAGAACACTACAAAAAAAGAACAGTTAGAATAAAAAAGAGTTCTTAACATGAAAGCAAAAAAAATGTGAATAGAAAAGATAGAAAGCAATCTTGAAGAAATATGCAAAACAGAACAGAATGAAAATGGATAAAAATAGAAAAGATAAGTAAAGATCAATTCACAAAGTTCAACATCTAAGAGAAAGACAAAATGAGTAAAATTGAAGTAAAAAAAAAAAAACTTCCTAGTCAAATTGAAGAGAACTCAGAATTTAGACATGAATTTCTAGAAAGTAAAAGTTAAACCAACTATAAAGCAAAACGATAAAAATCTAAAATCAATGAATATCAGTATGAAAATAGAATCCTACACACAATGAAATATTCTGTTTCTGAAAAGGAGAAAAAAAATGGTTTCATACAGAAGCTCAAGTATCAGACTGGCATAGAACATCTCACTAGCAACAGTGAAAACTAAGAAAAACCACAATACTCCTGACCCAGAATTTTATAGTGAGTCAGAGTGGGTGTTAAGTGTGAGAGTAGAATAATTTGTTTTTCAGGCAGAAAAAAAGCTCAAATATTATCCCACATGGAATTTTTTAGGAAAAAAAAAAAAAAAACTATTGAAATGAGGGAGTAGAGTGAGAAAGAGGACAACATGGAGTCTAGAAACAGGAAACACAATCAACGGGATCACCTAAAGCACAACCAATCCCTATGGCTAGACTAGGTCAGAAAGATTTGGAAGATTCTCTTCAAGAAGACGAGAGTGATGCAACCAAGTAGAGTATGGAATAAGCAAAATAATAATAATAATAATAGAGAGATGAAGACAGAAAAAAGGAGAAAAAAAAGTTGATTATTAATACCAGAGGAAACAAAATGAAACACAGAAAAAGGAAAATCATAATATCACTGATGACTCAGCTGTGAATTATATTTCATAACAATATAAACCCCAAATACTTATTTAAGCAAAATTTTTATACAACCCTATTGGAAGTATGGGGAATGGACTGTATGAAGGGAAGAGGTAGGGCATAGAGTAATGAAAGAGAATTAAATCCTCACATTCCATAGTGTAAGGCAATACAAAATTCAAAATTCTGAGAATTAGCAATACAAACCTATTATTTGTTTTTATTTAGGGATAAGAAAGAAATTTCCAAAAGAAGTGGTAAAAGAGTTGGATGGATTGCCCTTTAAGAATGAATATTGGTGCAGGGGTTGGAGAGCTAAAGTGTAGGAGATGGTTCTTTGTAAAACTAATTTATTTTAAAAATCATGCTCATGTAGCACTTGGATTAAAATAAAAATTATATTAGAAACAAATGAATAGATTATTAAAATACTATTTTCAGTATGGACTTCTCGTGCACTATTGTGAATGATACAAAAGTGAAAGAACCAACAACATCAACTCTGTTGAATACTTAATATGATTTTGAGTTGAATTTTACTGAATCCATTTAAATTCATATTTAAGGAGCTCTGGTGCCATAGTGCCTAAGGCATTTGACCGCTAACCAGAATGTTGATGATTCAAACCCAACAGTCACTTCATGGAAGGCAGAGTGGGCAATCTATTTTCATAAAGATTTACCACCTTGGAAACCCAAAGTGGGTCGTTATGAGTTGGAATCAACTCGAAGGCAGTGAAGTTTTTTTTTAATTTCATATTTATTCCCATCTCAAATACAGGTTTGAGAACATAAAGCAGAAAGACGTAATCTAATTTGAAAGATCATGGTAGGCTTCCCTAAGAAGTATCTTGGTCCTCTCTGCCGTCAAGTAGAGTTTGATTCATAGTGACCCCTCCATGGATTTCCAAGGTGGTATCTCTACAGAAGTAGATTGCCCCATCTTACTTCCATGGAGTAGCTGGTGGGTTTGAACCACCAGACTTCTGGTTAGCAGTCAAATTCCTTATGCCCTATGCTACCAGAGCTGCCCTCAGTCTTCTTAGCAGTCAAAATTAGCAGTCAAATGCCTTAGGCACTAAACCACCAGAGCTCCCTATCTTGGTCCTAGCAGAGTGGTAAAGTTGGGATGGCTATGGCGCAGAGACTCAAGCTCCACCGGCTCATAATGAGGCAGAAGATACAGCAAGAACCAGAATACCCAGAACCTGGGGATCATGTTAAAGTTTTAAGACTTTATCATAAGATCGGAGAAAAAGTGTCACTGTTTTGTTGTTGTTGTTATGTGCCATCGAGTTGGCCCAACTCAGCAACCCCACCTTGGGTTTCCGAGGCGATATCACTACAGAAGTAGGATTGCCTAACCTTCCTTCCATGGAGTAGCTGGTGGGTTTGAACCACCAGCCTTCTGGTTAGCAGTCAAGTGCCTTAGGCACTATGCTACCAGAGCTCCTCGCTGTTTAATAGCAGAGTAATATTTTCACCATTTTGTGTGCGTGTATGTGTGTGGGACGGTTGGGTCTTGGGAAAAGAACTAGATAAGAGAAGGCTAGGTGACTTGAAGGGAAAGCTTAAGATGAAATTTATTTTGTTCATATGCACACACAATAGCCAGAAATGGAATTTATTTAAAAGCTTCAGTTTTGAGAGAAAAGTGTTATTAAAGGGAACGAGGATTGTTAGCATGTAAAATATAGTGCATGTTTACAATCTCTTCTTGCCCTATCTCTATATATTACGTTTACCGACATGATATCAGGAACAGGATTGAATTTTCTCTAGGAAAGCAGATGGATTTACAAGGCAATATATATTATCTTTTAAAGTCCTTACTTAAGAAATGTTGTACATGAATTCTTCTACAGAAAATTAGCTTTAGATATCAATATATTTGAGAATGGAAGAGCTTGTTCTCAACCACAATGTCTGTTTGGTCCAATGAGTATTAAACGGCATCTCTGTCCATGTGTTGCAAGCTGGAACAGGTATTTAATTATAAACCAAATAGTTTAAACATGTCTGGTTGATTCTTTGTGTCAAACATGCTAATACTAATCAATGAATTAAATAAAAAGTGCTGTGTCAAAGAAAGAAGAATATTCTAAAACTACTTCTTAGTAGACAATGACCACTTAAAGAATGTTCTCAATAAAGAACAGAAAACATCAGAAATGCAGCAAAGTGGACCATAGTTGTAGTACTGAAAACAACCAAGAAGACTGGTATGGAATATTAGCCACACTTTGCCTTGTGAAAGTCTGTCACTGAAGGAGAAAACTCAGACCAGCAAGCTGATCCAGGAAACTCTTAGAGCATACTTTAAACAGGCTAGTTCACACTTCAGAAATATGAAAAGCTTTAATGATGTGTTCAACACAGGATTTCTCTGAGAGATTTTGAGTCTCTGTTTTAAATTCTCTGTGAGATGAATACTTATTGTGAATTTGGATTGAATTCTGGACACTGCTCCAGTGTAAAGTTTGTCTTTATTAGAAAAAAAAGAAAGAAAAATACAGATGAAGAGAAAGATAATAGAGAAAGAGTGGAAAGGGGAAAAAAGGGGAGGAAGAAGGGAGGGAGGGAGGAAGGAACAGAAGACAGACAAAAGGGAGGGGAAAGATGGGAGAAAGGAAGGAGGAAGGAGAGGAGGGAGTGGTGAGAATGATGTCAAAGCCTTAAATGAGTCTAAGGAACCAGGGAAGTCTGACATCCCAGACCTTTCCCAAGCACCCTTGCTGTGTCTCCCTTGACTGACAAAGTAATTTTAACCTAATTGTATAATGGAGATATAACCTGGTGTCAAGGGCCACATTCCAGGGAAGATTAGCCTGGCTTTTCCATCTCAACCCATTATTCATAATTCAGACAGAGGCCAAAGCAAATGCCACGAACCAAAACCCTAGTGGGATGGGCAAGCCTGTTGCTAAGAGAGAAAGTGAATATTGGGTCGACTTAAAAATGATGAATTGACACTATTGCTGGTACTAGTTATTAATTAGTTCCTCTAAACAAAAATGACAGTCATCTATAGTCTTAAAAGATTGGTGTGAGCTTTTATCACGTCTGATTTTTAAAACAGGTAGGAAGGAGGGCCATGTTTGCTCAGGCCTTGAAGCAATTCTCAATCCCCACTTCTGCCCCCCCCCCCCATAAACAAAAAGCAGTCTGCTAATTTTCCACAAGTTGCAACTGCAGAGATTTCAAGTGAAAATAATGTCCTATAAAGGGCAGGACCTGCAACAGAGTGGTTGATAAGGAGGTCTATACAATTCCAGGAAATGAGTCCCAAGACTGTCCAGTGGGATGTGGCATATGTTGTGGATTGTTGACTACTCTATGTTGGGCCCCCTTTTTACTTTTTCTAAAAGGTTGTTTTATTTTTTCTTTTAATATTTTCAACATCGTACTGTTTCAGTCAGTTCAATCGTAAGAGTGATTGCAGCTGTCTTTAACCACACAGGTTCATAGAGTCACCTCTCAGTCCCCTCTGTTCTCTGAAAATAGCCCCCTCCTTTTTGAGAAGTTATTCTTCTCCCCATCACTACACACCCCACTTCTAATTGTTCCAAATAGAAGCCATATTTTTAAAATAACTGGCTTCATGGTGATTATTTGAGTCATGAATCATGGGAGCATATGATTCTGTTCCTAAAACCTTCAAACTCTAGCCTCAGTAATTGGTTCAGGAATGAGCAAATGAGTCAAGCTGGGCAAATACACTCCTTCCCTGGAATTTTCAAATAGAGTTGAGAGAAGAAAGAACCATTTTCCTCTTGTCAGAAAATCTGAAGATATGAAGTTGGAGCTTCCAGAATCCTATAAAGAAGTGAGATTGAAGTTTAACCCAGTGAGAGAAGCAAAGATAAGAGACACTGAGAATTCCGACTGTGAACGAGTCCATGGATCCATTGACCTCTGCTGTTATTGTGGCTACATGAGTCCAGTGATTCCTCTCACTAGGCCAGTGCGTCTTTTCAATTGCTTAAGTCAGATATATTTGTTTCACTTTTAACCCAAAGAGCTCTGGTGGTGTAGTGGTTAAGGCATTTGGCTGCTAATTAAATGGTCACTGGTTGGAAGACCCCAGTTGCTATTAGTCAAAATCAACTTGATGACTGTGAGGTTTGAGGTATTTATAATTAGTATGGTTGTCGTGGAATCTCATTAACTGATTTGTTACCTTGTAACGGAAATGTGTAAAGTACAATCATTATTTTAAAATGTCCTATGATTGAAGTCAAAGTCAATTACTTAATAAATTGAAATTCATTAGACTAACCAGATCCAGTTATGACTAACAGTATTTTCTATGAAATTATAACTCAAACTCAATAATTGTGATGGCTGCAAAAATCAATATTTTTGCCTTAACCATTTGGATTTCTATTTAATAGCTCCAGATTTTGGACAGCAAGTCTTATTTACATTATACAAACATAGCTAATTATGCCTCCCAAGATAGTTTGTGTCCAAGAACAATTTTCTAATAAAAGTTGTAGTTCTTAGAAAAGATTTTACTTTCTCAATGGTGTTGCAATAAATCTATTTTCTAAACTTGAGTAACAAAAACAATAAAAAACCTTGAAAAGATAAACATTTTTTTGTGGACATACGGTGTTAGCTAGAGTAATTTTGTTAGAAATATTATGTAAATAATACCATACCTATACATTAGTTTATGTACAACTTTTATACCATGACACAGATGAAGAGTCTACAAAACTACAAAATTTACAGCATTCACAGAAATTACGTTTTAATATATTAAGTGATATACTGTTTTAATGGAACCAAGTAATTGTCAAGAACTGAAATATGATACTGACTGTTGCAGGTTCTTTTGTTTTCTCCTGTGCCATGGTTGACTCAATTCTCACATCATTGTTATCTGCATAAAACAAAACAAAACAAAATCTTTATTTGTACGGTGTATGTAATCATTTGGATTTTATTTGACACAAAACCTTATCTGCATAGTTTATGTTTTGAATTGTGCCTCCCCAAAATGTATGTTGTAGATCTTAACCCCTATACCTGGGTTTGGGAGCTCTGGTGGCATAGTGCCTAAGTCATTTGACTGCTAACCAGAAGGCTGGTGGTCCAAATCCACCAGCCACTCCTCAGAAGGAAGATGGAGCAATGTACTTCCATAGTGATACTGCCTCGGAAACCCAAGGAGGGGTCGCTATGAATAGGTTCCGACTGGACGACACATAACAACACCAACAACATAGCAGCGTTTGGGAGCTCTGGTGGTGTAGTGCCTAAGGCATCTGACTTTTAACCAGAAGGTTGGCGATTTAAACCCACCAATAAATTTCTGTTAACGCCACCAACTTGTGGTTTTTCTTTTATAGCAACACTAGATAATTGAGACGTGTAATAAGTTCATCTTTCCTCTCTTGTCATTAGCCTTGTAATATATATGCAAAATATTATGTCATTTTCATGATGTTAAGAATTTATTAATTAAAAAAACTAGTTTATTCTATAAAAGTATATATCAGTTTTAGATTATGCCTGCAAAGGTGTTATTTATTATTATTATTATTATTATTATAGTAGTTGTAAAGAAAATTCACAAAGAAGCAGAAAAAGACTTGGGACATTTACTGTCATTTTTATTTTAAAACAATGTGAGATGATTATGTATAAAACATTTTTTGGGGGACTCATTACTCTGTAATGACATTACCAACACAAATGAAAAGATGAGACCAAATTATAGGTTAGAAAATGACAGTGAGTATGTGGAATATTGTTTTTAGATTATTAACCAAGAGAGAGTAAATAAACTTTCTTTTCTGACCATGATGATTTAATTGGGACAAGCATTAATTTTCTGTAAGCTATAAGAAGAAATTTGGAAAACTATAGAATAAAACTGTTTTCAGACATTGAACAAAAAGAACAGCACAGAAACAAGATCCTTGATAGAAGGGAAAGTTAACTGTACAATTGCCCCAGATTTCTGTCAGGAGTCACAATCCAGATGATGGTATGTGAAGGGAGATCACAAAAAAAGTCTGACAGACTCACCAATCTCGGAGAAAAAAAAAAAAAAAGACAACACAACTAAGAAGTATATAGTACCTAAATTCATGACTTTCTGTAAAGCTGGTGTAACCAATACAAAAGAACAAACATTTTAGGATCCCACTTATATGCCATATTTGGAATAGCCAAATGCACAGAGGTCAAAATTTATTAGTGGTCACCAGGGGTGGTGGGAGGAGGGAGAAAGGGGAAGTTATTACTTAAGGGGCATTGATTTTCTGTTCAGGTTGAGGAAAAATTGGAAATGAATAGTGATGATGGTTGAAATGACAAAAGTTTATATACATTTTACCACAATTAAAAAAAATGTGATATTGGTATAAGGTGACATTAATAGATCATTGGAACCAAACACAGGTATTCAATTATTTATTTGAAAGCATTCCTTCATTACTAAAAGGCACTCTGGTGGTGTAGTGGATAAGGTTGCTAATCAGAAGGTTGGTGGTTTAAACCCATCAACTACTCTGTGGAAAGAAGATGAGGCCATCTACTTCTGTAAAGATTTACATCTTTGCAAACCCAAAGAGGGTCTCCATAAGTTGGGATTGACTCAAGGGTAGTGGGTTTGGTTTTTGTGTTTTCATTCCTAAAGAATATTTTTATTGGATTTAAGTTTCTTTTTTATTTTATTTTTCCCTCCTGCCAACAACGAGACTTTCAGCAAGTCCAAAACCTCTTAAATCTTTCTACTTTTTCCTTTTGTCATTATCCTTCTCCCTAACCCGGCCCACTGTCATCTTTCACCTGGATTACTGTAATTTCATCTCCCTGCTTTCAGTCTTTTTTTTACATTTTAATTTGGGTGAAAGTTTACAGAACAAATTCATTTTCCATTCAATAATTTATATACATTTTGTTTCATGATGTTGATTGTAATCCTTATAATCAACATCTCTTCCTACTTCTTCTCTGTGGTAACCTTTTCCCTGAGCCCTTCTTTCCTATGCATACCTGCCCTCTGAGCTATTTCCTAGTGCAAATGCTGCCCTTCTGATTTTTCCTGGTTGAATATTCTAAGCAGTGTAACTACCTGGTGTAAATGCTTACCTCGTAGGCCTGTCTACTGTTTGACTGGAAGCCACAGAAATGAGTCCAACTCCAGGCCTAAAGGGTGACTAGGGACCATGTTGTTGTTGTTGTTATGTGCCGTCGAGTCGGCCCCGACTCATAGCGACCATAGTCTCAGGGTTTTTGCCAGTCTTTATCAGACCTGTAAGCCTGGTCTTTTTTATGATTTTATGTTTTGTTCTACATTTTTCTCCCACTCTACACAAGATCTCCGGGAGCTCTGGTAGCAGAGTGGCTAAAGCACTTGCCTGCTAACCAGAAGGCTGGTGGTTCAAACCCACCAGCCACTCCTCGGAAGGAAGGTTGGGCAATCCTACTTCCATAGTGATACTGCCTCGGAAACCCAAGGAGGGGTCGCTATGAGTCGGGGCCGACTCGACGGCACATAACAACAACAACAACAACACACAAGATCTCCCTCTCTGATTGATTGACAGCGGTAGCCAGGCAGCATCTAGTTCTTCTGGTCTGAAGGTCATTCAGGCTGAGGTTCATATGGTCCACTAGTCCCTTGGACTAAGTGTGTCCATGTGTCTTTGATTTTCTTCATTCTTCTTTGCTCCAAATGAAGAGAGAACAATTGTTGCATCCTTGATGGCCTCTTGTAAGATTTTAAGACCGCAGTCGCTACTCACCAAAGTAAGATGTAAAACAATGTGTACACAAAGTGTAACGTGTTATATCAATTGAGCTTGATGTGCCTCATGGAAATAGTTTTGAGCCCACAGGCCAGTGACTGACTCCCTCAAGGTGTTTGGCTGTGGCTAAGAAGTTATCATAACTTTCCCTTCTGTTTGCTCTATTATGTTTATGGACAATCTTATAGCACCATCTTATAGTATGTGGAGAAATATCATCTGCCAGACTTATATATGGTCATGGGTATATTCCCTTTTGCCTAGCGATATCTGATCATGCAGCTTGTCTACCTATGTATTCACCTGTAGATTAATGTTTGTTACTCCTGACAATGCAGTATTGTGCATGTAAAATGGTTTACCTTTGTTGTCTGTACCCCTTGTGCACTCTTCATGTCTTTCTTTTCCTCAGTATTATTGATCACTCTGGATATGAAATTCTTGATGGACATTTATTTCCACTCAGCACTTTAAAGAGGATGGCACTTGTCTTCTGGTGTTTATCAAGAGAGGTTTGCTGGTATTCAACTTGTTATTCCTCTCTATGTAATGAGAGTTTTTTTTTTTTTCTGACTTTCCAAGACTTTTAGCAGGTTGATGATGATGTTCATAGGCATGATTCTCTTTGATTTTATCATGTTCACCAAGTTTCTTGAATCTATAAATGCATGTCTTTCATCAAATCTGGAAAGTTTTTAGACATTTTTTTTTTAAATATTTTTTTCTAGCCTTCTATCTTCTCTTTTGCAGACTTATCTCTATAATTGAGCTTTAGAAAATTTCCTACCACTCTCTGAGGATCTGTTTGCTTATTTTGTTTACTCTTTTTCTCCTTTTTGCCCTTCACACTATAATTTCTATTGATTTACCTTCATTTATTCTTTCATCTATTTTCCCATTTTATTATTACACCTATCTAATGAATTTATTAAAGATTTATATATATATATATATATATATATATATATATAGTTTATGTATCTTTGCTTCAATCTCTGATCTTTTCATGTATTGTGAGCACATTTGCTTTTATGTCATTCGTTGTTGTTGTTGTTGTTGTTGTTGTTAGTCGAGTCAGACCTGACTCATAGCAATCCCTCCTTGGGTTTCTGAGGTGGTATCACTACAGATGTAGATTGCCCAAACTTCCTTTCAAGGTGTGGCTGTTTTGGGTCCTTGTCTGATCATTTTTACCTTGAGATTCATATCTGTTGATTGTTCCTTTTCTTAAGAATGGATCACATTTTCCAGACCCTTTTGATGTAAAGCAATTTTCTTGTAATTATGAATTCTATATTGTGTGCCCAAATTATGCCATATGCCTCTGAAGACTGTTGATATTTTCATTTTACCAGCCACTTAAATTGGTTAGACAGAAATCTTAGGAGCAGATCAAATGTGTCTTCAATTCTTTAAGACTTAGTTGTAAATTGTTTTCAGTTGCCTCACACAGAAGTGCTTCAAGAAACAACACAGAGTTATGGTCAGTTAATGTGTGAAATTAGGTACCACTGGTTTGCACTCAACTGATAACCTAAATCTTAGTGGTTCAAAGGCATCCAGTGGCCTCAAAGAAGAAAGGCCTGGTGATCTACTGTGTAAAGATTACAGCCAAGAAAACCCCATGGAGCAGTTCAACTCTGTAACACGTGGAGTCTCCAAGAGTTGGAATAGGAGCTCTGGTAGCATAGTGCCTAAGGCACTTGATTGCTAACCAGAAAGCTGGCAGTTCAAACCCACCAGCCACTTCTTGGAAAGAAGGTTGGGCAATCTACTTCCATAGTGACTCTGCCTAGGAAACCCAAGGAGGGGTTGCTATGAGTCAGGTCCAACTTGATAGCAAATAACAACAACAACAACAACAACATGAGTTGGAATTGACTCAACAGCAATGTTTTTCTCTTGTCTTTTAAAAATATGTTTCCTGGAGTTTCTTCCTCCTTCAAAAGCTATGGTTGCCTAGGACTCTTTCCTCTGGATACAGAAGATATTGAAATTTTCTACCAGAATTTTAGACAGTTGGCATCACAACCAAGGTCAAGACTGCAATACTCTCAATGTAGAGAAAATAAAATAAAAACTCATTCTTCTGGCTGTTTGCTCCATTTTGACCCCTCTGCAAATATTGCCTGCTTTTACTTGGTCACCTGAGTCTGTAGGTATTTGTTTCTTTTGTTGTTATTTTATGGTAGCTACTTTTGGAGAGATCAGACTTTTCGGTACTCACTTTGCCATGACTGTTGACAATCTGTTAATTTATAATGGGGAAAAAAAAAAGACTGGGAAATTTTGTTTCCCTTTTATATATTTGTGTCATGTTAAAATTGGGAGTCTTGGAAAGTTCTTTTATCTTATGTTTGGAAAAGAACTAGCAAATGTGTCTACCTGTAAAGCTTGCCATATTTTCCTGATGCTTTAAGTGAAATGTGAAGATTGGTAATATGAGTTCTACGACCTGAAGTAGAAGGGCAAAATTTTATATTAACTCTATAAGGATCCCAAATTCATACTTCCATTGCTCTGATTCTCTCCTGGTCTCACCTGGTTTACAATTTTTCTTGGATCTTTCTTCTCTTCTCTGAAATTTTCATTTTAATATTTCTTGATAGTGCCAGTGACACTCCAGCCAAACATAACCTGCTTCTTGCCAAGCGTTGTTCTGCTATCACAGGCCATGTTCCAGAAAACCAAATTCTTTCTTCAATGTCATGAATATAGCTAATTCTTCACTCCTCATATCTCCCCTCCTTTATTTAAAATCATCCTCATGTGAAATAGATTCATATCCACAGTGCCCCGAAATCCCTTCATTTCTTATTCAGGGGCTTAAATTCTCTATCTGTTCATTCAGTTTTTCTCCTTCTTCTTTTCTTATAGTTTATTGTGTGAATATGAAGAAGTAAATAGTTATGAGTTTAATGGATATTGTCAGAATTCTTGATCCATTTTGCTCTGATTCTATTAGAAAGATTTCCCTTCCCTGAAAGTGCTCCATCAGAAAGATGATGACACTCTTTCAGGAATACTTTAGAAGAAATTTGTACCCTGATGTAAAGTTGAATGTGATGTCCCCAAGGTCACTTTGTGGGCAGACGCAATGATCCTCTCAACCATATCTTTCTCACATCATTCTTGAAAGGGCCAATTCTTTTTATTTGACTATTCATTTTAGAACTAAAAACGCTTTGAATAAATAGATAGACACTATTTAGAGAATTCAATGATACCCTTTTTCATATTATTTTAAAATTGCAAAATTAAAGAAACCCATATTATAATAAAAGACTGATTTATTGCCTCACTACACATGAAATCTGCCATTAACCTAACAGAGGCTCATACAGAAAAATCATTTTGGAGGGGAAGAAGCCAAAAAGAAAATTAGCCTTTGCTGAAAAAGAACCCATAATGGCTGATTTGATGAGATTAAGGACATTTTCCTTTTCTTTTCAGTATTGTAAAAGCTAAGTATTTTAATAAAACATATTTTCTTGCCTGAGGCATAAAGATTATACAGCTCTAGGCTCTGTAATTTTTACTACATGTGATTAACAATTTGATTTTCAAACTTCACTGAGTTTATGGAGCTTCATTTCCTTGATCAGAAGCTGTGAAGCGAGAGCCACTTGGGGCTCCAGAACCTTCTGCCAACCACTGGCTTTCATGATAGTTCATACTGCCAAGTGGACAGAGACTGATTATTTTCTGGTTCCCAATTGCTGAGTCCAGCACTGTAGGTTAAAGGAGCCCATAAAGTTGACTTTGTGTATACAGTATGCTGAAATGGCATAATCAACACATTTTTCTTCCTGCATATGGCAGCAGAAAAGACAAACATGCTCCATTAATCGATCTGCTGAAACTTTGGTCTACACGGAAATAAATCTTTCAACCCTTGAATTATAAAGACTGTAGTTTTCCTAAGGCAATGAGGATCTTTTAATTTTCTTTTCTGTGTAATGCCAAACCTTAGTCTTCAGTACTCCCATCCATGCAGGAACACTAGAACTTGTTCTTATCCACCTACTATTTTAATAATTTAGTGGCTAAGACACTTGCCTGCTAACCAGATGGCTGGCGGTTCAAACCCATCAGCCACTCCTCGGAAGGAAGGTTGGGCAATCCTACTTCCGTAGTGATACTGCCTCGGAAACCCAAGGAGGGGTCGCTATGAGTCGGGTTTGACTCGACGGCACATAACAATATTAGATTACATTATTTTAATAACTATTACTGTGATAGAGTCTACTTTGCATACCCAAAAATAAACTCATTCAGAAGAACAGTATAAATAAATACATTAAAGATACATAGTCTCATTTTAGATAGCTATTGTTCAGTCTTACCCAACACACTTATTACTCAATCAGACTCAAATATCTGAAAAACAATTGAAAATCAATTTATCAATAAATTAAAATGATGCCTGTGGCTGATTGAATTATTATGCCTTAATTTTTCACCACTCTCTCTACCTATACCTTTTGTCATGTAATTTTGCACGTCCTCCCACAAAAGGGGGAATAGCTATATGCTTCTCTCCCATTTGGCCTTGACTGTTTGACATGTTTGGCCAAGAGATATGAGCGAATGTGACATGATCAAAGGCAAGGAAAGCAATTGCATGAATGGATTGCACTCTGCCATCATTAAGAAAACAACATATGGGTAGCTCTCTGGTACAGGGAGATGAGATATATGATGGGAGAACTGCATGATTAACCTATAAACCTGCAGCTTGAAGCAGAGATTTTGGTTGGATCAGCTGATCTCCAACTGAACCATGAGCAAGCTCAGCTGATATTAGCAAAATGGCCCAAGACCATTTTTGTTCAGAGACAGAGTGGTGAAGAATTTTAACAAAAAAATAATAAATTATATATATATATATATATATTTATATATTTATATATTTATGTATGCATATGAATTTGTAATATTTTACTATGGAGAATATGTGATTGATATAATATTCTTTTAATGAAAAGAGTTATTACAAACTAACATTTACTAAAGTTTATGCCTTTAAATCATAATGGATCTTCTTAATTTCCTTTTGAAAAATCCATTTACCTTAAACATTCTAATTCTAAAAATGTGATTATAAAGTGAAATATAAAATTTGGGGTGCATAAAAGATACATCTTAAGTTATTTAGAAGATTAAAAGGCTGAGAACAACTGACTTTCCTGGAGTAACATGTTGTTAAATATGCACTGGAAAATAATTAAAGTATTAAAGTCTTTTTATTATTAGTAGTAGTATCTTAAAATTCTTAACCACACTTGATTAAGATTATAAGTAATAACAGTAAGTAGGGCACCTCATTCACCTGAAGAGTTCAACACATGGCATTTCATACAGGCCTTTGTAAGATTCAGCCTGATGCTGGAAGGAAGATACGCTTATTTTAATTTATGGGAATCTCAAGAACAAGTGCTAATTTAGATAAAGGTATCTTTGATCTAGTATTTTTTAGCACTAATTTTCTATAATATTTATTTTGTCATTTAATGTAGATAGTTTAAAATTTGTTTATATACTAAGTCTTCTTTCTCCAAATATCTTAAGGAAAAGATCTTAAACATATTTAACCCTCAAGAACCCACAAGGTACCATTTTAGAAATGTTAGTTGAAAAGAAAACCTGAATCTTCACTTCCTGCAGACTTTTCATTCCAATAGAGACACCTCTCTTTGGTTGCTATGAGATTCCACTCAAATACTGCAATTTAGCTTCTTGAATGGAAGGGGAAGACAATGTCCAAGAGGGAGAAGTAAGGTTGGCTACAGATGAACACTTATCTGGACAGCATTGAAAGCTGGCAGTTTGAAGCCTTGATACTTGAGGTGGCACAGTGCCAGAGAGCAAAGAAATAAATCCAAAAGCAGCATAAAAGACAATGTAGAAACTTCTAGACAGTGTTATCAAAGACCAGAAATGGGTATGACGGGGAAGAGTTGATTTTGAGATCAGCAGATTGTGTGCTGGGAGGACTGGCTCTACTGTGCCCTCTGTTGCCTCTTTGGGAACTTATACTAGAACCTGAGAAAGAGAGGTTGTACCTCACAAAAAAAAAAGAATGGTTTTCTAAAATCACCATGTTATTGCTGGTAAGTGCCATTGAGTTTGTTCTGGTTCATAGAAACCTTATGCACAACAGAATGAGACACTCAGTCTTGTACCATCCTCACAATTGTTGCCATGCCCATTGTAGCAACTACTGTGCCAATCCATCTTTCAATGGTTTTCCTCTTTTTCACTGACCCTCTACTTTATCAATCATGATGTCCTTCTCTCTGGACTGGACCCTCCCGATAATATGTCCAAAGTATGTGAGATATAGTCTCACCATCCTAGCTTCTGAAGAGGATTCTAATTTACTTCTTCCAAGACAGATTTGTTAATTCTTCTGACAGTCCATGACATATTTAATATTATTAACCAACACCATAACTCAAAGGCACCAATTCGTTTTCAATGTCCTTATTCATTGCCCAGCTTTTGTATGCATATGAGATGCTTGAAAATACCATGGCTTGGGTCAGGTACACTTTAGTCTTCAAAGTGATACCTTTGTTTTTCAATATTTTAAAGAGGTCTTTTGCAGTACATTTTCCCAATGTTTTATATGTTTGATTGCTTGAGTGCTACTTCCATGGCATGGATTATTGATCTAAAATGAACTTGAAGCTGAGTAAAGTAAAAACTATTTCCCCCACCCTGGTACAGGGATGGGAATAGATAAGTAAACTAAATTACCCCCAATTATTTTCCCACCCAGGACAGATGAGTATTCAGTTCCTTTAAGAACTGAATGGAAAACATTCTTTCCTGCAGGTGATAGACATGCTAAGTATCTTAGAAACAACTTGTAAATTAACTCTGGCCCAGGGACATGCTCCAATAGGGCAGAAGGGAAGTGTCCTAGAAAAAAACTTGTAAATTAACTCTGTCCCTGGGACATGGGTAATAGGGCAGAAAGGAACAAAAGTTAATCATGGACCCTCTCCCCTCTTCCCAAGCCCCAATCAGCTGATGACAGGAAGCTGTTGTGACTCATCCCTCTGGGTGCAATTGTCACACATTTCACACCCAGGCCCCAAATCCCTCAACCTTTTGTGAATATGCACAACCTCCTCTCCTGAAACCTACAAAAACTGTATTTAGATGGAGTCAGATCTGGGTAGTGAACTACCCCTACTCCTTGCATTGCTGCTTTGCAATAAATAATTTTCTCTCCTCTCAATCTTGCTGTGTAAACTGTTTTGATCTGACTGTGCACTGGGTAGGGACCCGTGTTTGGTCCTATAATAAACTCATTGAAACTTCAATCATTTTTCCATTTATCATGATGCTGCTTATTGGTGTCCATTTGAGAATTTTTCTTTTATTCATGTTGAGGTAATCCCTACTGAAGTCTTTGATCTTCATTAATAAGTCCTTCAAGTTTCTTTGCTTTTGGTAAGCAAGATTGTGTCATCCACAATTGCAGATTGTTAATGAGACTGAGAATATAAGGAAATGCTTCTTTTTGTCCTGTGTCACCAAATATATCACAAATAAAGACAAAGATATGTTTCCTTTTCATTGAAGTGACATTTGGAGTAAGAAGGAATTTACGGGAAAGAATCAAAGCAGTCTGAGTGACAAGCTCAAAATGTGGACAAAATAGGACAATAGTGACATATTGAATTATAAAGCAGCATCACAAGTAAAAGCAAAGGAGGGTGAAACATAAACTTCCACAGCTGAAAGGTATCCCAGCAATTAGTCCATAGACTAGTAATAGAATATGTTGTGCCCAGGTTATGAAGGAGATGCTAGGAGAGGAATATGCCAACACACGACAATGCAAATGCAATAGGAAAGTTTATTAGCTAACTTAAGTTAGGGTCTTTGCCCTTACCAGGTCAGTGGCTTAAGCAAAAGACCCCGTGCCCCAGTATTCTCACAAATTTATGGAACAATATGGGGAGGGGCAGAACCAGGGCAAGAGGGTACAGATGATTGGTTGTTGCTAAGGGATTTAGGGCAGTGATCTAAGATGTTGGGGGTGTAAAGAAACCCCCCGGCTCCAAAGTTCACTTAGGAAAATATTATCTAGGGAGGATGCAAGGCTCAGGTATGTGGGAGACTTTCAGGAGCCGAGCAAATCTCCGATGCGTGCTGAATCTGGATGGCTTTTGTGATGCATGCTGAGTTCGGAGGAAGTTCCTTGATACCTGCTGAGACTGGAGGGCAGATAAAGGCCCTAAAGAGTCCAAAAGTTCTGTTAGTAATGCTGACACTAAAAGGTTTCTGGTTAAAGATTTTCCTGGAGGCTACTAGAGCTCTCAGACTCACATTTCCCCCCTTTTCTTGTTATATACACGAGGAATCATCCTGTTGTATTACAGGAGATAAAAGCTGACATTGCTGCCTCAGAACCATAAGTTGTACAGTATTAACCCGATCTTTTACAAAAGATATAAGCTTATTTATAATGCAGGGACCAAAAGTTAATATGATTATAAGGACTATGAAGGGCCCTAAGAGAGTAGATATTAAAGTAGTTAACCATGGGGAGCTATTAAACCAAGATTCGAACCATCCTTCCTGAGCTTCACGTTCCCATTTTCTTAGGGCAAGTCCTTCCCATACCTTGGCCATGGACTCCCGGACCACTCCCGTGTGGTCGGCATAGAAGCAGCATTCTTCTTTCAGGGATGCGCACAGCCCCCCCTTTTGGAGAAGTAAGAGATCTAACCCTCGGCGTTTTGCAACACAACCTCCGATGATAGCGAGGTTAGGTATTTCTCTAAGTTTGAGATAGAGTCTTCTATTCTTTCAAGGTCTTCGTCTATAGCTGCCCTCAGAGAATGCATGCCTTGATTTTGTACTGTTAAAGAAGCTATTCCTAGACCGGTCCCTGTCAAGCCAGCCAGAGTAGCTAGAGTAAGAGCTATAGTGAGTTGTTCCCTTCTTTCTCTATTGGTTCTGCCCCATTGCACATACACCTCTTCTTCTGGGTGGTAAAGAATTCGGGGCAGGACAGTCACCATCATACAATGATCTGAGGACAGATTGAGTACTTTCAAGTTTAAACAGGGTAAAAGTCCAGCTTTCGAGCAAAGCCACCAACCCCCTTCCCTGGGAATAATCCAATTAAAGGACGGGTTTATTTTAATGTATGAGGTGCAACGCTCTTGGGTGTTGGGAGGCTTCCCCATGCATAAGCCCTTCCCTGTTACACATTGTATAGTAATTCCTACTTTACGGTCTTTCCAAGAGCAATTCTTTGGGTTCAGGTCATGAGAATAACTGAAAGAGGTGTTAATGCCTATTGCTTCATAAAACGGAGGTTTTGCATCATAACATAACCAAAAAGTTTGAGTCAGATTAGGGCTAGTATGGTTAAGTGTTTGATAGGCTGCTAGCATTAAATTCCAGAGAGGGTCTGTAACATCAGGAGTTACAGTGCTTGGTTCCCTCACCGTCTTCCCTGTAGGGGGTATGGTTCCTTTCTCCGGAGGGTTTAACACTCCATTTGGACCTACTGACCCTGTATCTAAAGGTTCTATTTCCTGTACAATGGCTATCACCCCAGAGGGATATCCCCTAATACCTAATAATAATTTGGAGACCCCAAGTAAGCCCAGATTTCCACTTAGCTAACTCCTTCTTTCCCTGTTCAGTAAACGAGACTTTTATCCAATCACATTCCTTACATTTTCCTGACACATAAGTATGTCTGGGCTTGGCAAAGGAGAATGTTACATAGTCCTGGATATTTACCTGCCACTTCCATTCCCCATCATTAGAAGTCACACATTTCCAACTTTTGCAGTAATACCAAACGAGCCCACCACATTGCTGGATGTTTCTCTTGTACCCAGGGCATGCAAAAAAACCCATCCTATGGATAAAACCTTCATCCCAAGAACAGCCAGTAAGGGTCGCGAGGGAGAAAAATAAATCAGGCCACCAGACGTTAAGGGGGGTGATATGGGCGGTGGAGTTCAAAGTCTCATGGGTTAGTCCATTGTGGATTCGCCATGTAACTTTATAGGGTTGGTGAGCTGCAATACTTATTGCGAGGTGGTAGAGGTTTAGGGTGAGGGCGAGAAGGGCTCTAATCTCCATGGTGCTGTGTTAACTTGACCTTCAGCGGGTTTTCAGGATCGGAGTACGCTTTCCACTCTGCTCGTGCAGACTGCTGTTCCTTCTGGTCAGCTCTTCTGATATGGGAGTGGTGTATCCAGGCGCTGATTCCGTCTACGTTAACAGCAGTGGGGGTCACAAGAACAACAACATAAGGTCCCCTCCATCTAAGTGCCAGTGTCTTTTTCTGGTGCCTCTTTACCCATACCCAGTCTCCTGGTTCAAACTCATGGATGATCCCTTGTTAGCTAAGAGGACCTTCATATATGGCCCGGAGTTTGGGCCATAATTCCCTTTGGATTACTTGGAGAGTTTTCATCTCCAAGATCAAATCTTTTGACAAGTCATTGGGACATTCTCCCAAATCGGAAATAATAGGGGGTGGCATCCCAAACATTATTTCAAATGGGGTCAGGTTTAGTGTATATGCATGGTATAGTGCAAAGGGGAGGAGGGTCACCCAGTCTCCACCAGTTTCCATTGCCAATTTAGATAGGGTCTCCTTTAGAGTCCTATTCATCCTTTCTACCTGGCCAGAGCTCTGAGGGTTATACTCACAATGTAGTTTCCAATTTACCCCCAGAGTTGAGGCTAAGTCCTGGATAACTTTACTTACAAAAGCTGGTCCATTGTCTGACCCTAACGTTCTAGGCATTCCATACCTGGGTATTATC
>NW_006922054.1:972637-992057 GCF_000298275.1 Orycteropus afer afer | reverse complement strand
GTAAACAATATGGAGTCTAACAAATTAATCAGGCTTTGGGGGTTCTCAGAAAAGGGGGTGTTTTGCACTTTCCAGTTATACAGGTCTGATGTTGAAAACGGCCAGTACTGCCAGGTTCTGTTTCCGTCCTCATGGGGCGGGCCAACCGCCCTGAGAGGCAGCGCCTGGACAGTAGACGATGCAGCTTCAGCCTCCTGGGAGCCCCTCTGGTGCGGGCGGAGACCGGAGGCTGGGCCCGTAATGACGGGTGGTGCACTTGGAGCATTTGCTCCTTTCCCTCCCAACATTTGCGGAACCTGGAGAGGGTGGGGAGGTGGCAGAAGTGGCAGAGGGGCATAGGGGGGTGGAGATATGCTGCTTTCTAGATCCATCAGATCGAGGTCAACCTGAGAATCAGGTAAAACTGGTGGAACAGCTGCTTGGGACCCAGGTCGTCTGGGTTTCTCCTTCCCGCTAGTCCCAAGTGAGGATGTCAATACCTTAACAGAAGAGTTCGGAAGAAAAGGTTTTAGCCATGGGGGTGGATTAGTCACCATATCTTGCCACACTAAAATGTAACAAAATTGGTCTGGGTGCCCATGTTGGGGGCCAGCCGCTTGAACTCGGTCGAAGACAGCTGCAATCATCTTTTCATCCAGTGAGCCCTCCAGGGGCCACCCCACCTCAAGGGAAGGCCATTCTGAGGAGCAAAAAGTTATTAGTTTATTCTTCTTAATTATCACAGACAAACTAGATCCTCTAGTCTTAAACTCTGAAAAATGTTCAATCATCAGGGACAGAGGGGTAGTCTGTTTCTGTCCCATTTCAACCTTCTTCAAGAAAACACAGAATGAACAAAAGACAGTGGCCACACACCAAAACAGACAGTACAAAATATCTGACTCCCAGAGACACCAAACCAGACAATACAGATACCCGATACCCAGAAGAGATCTCGTTCCTGCACCACAGATTGGAGGGTCCTCTCCCCTCCCCAGAAGTGGGCTGCCCTTACCAACAATGCCCACAGCCTGCCTGTGAGCTGAGGAAGGGCACCTTCCCCCGCTCACCTGGCGTGTCTGCCGATGCCCAGCCTTTCCTGACGGACTAGTGTCCTTACGCAAAGGACATATCTAGTCCAGCTGGCTCCAGTTCCTGAAACTCTCCTACTGTCGTGGCAACTTCACTCGATCCGAATCCTCCTTTCCCAGCCAACGCACCAAAAGTTGTGCCCAGGTTATGAAGGAGATGCTCTGAGAGGAATATGCCAATACATGACAATGCAAATGCAATAGGAAAGTTTATTAGCTAACTTAAGTTAGGGTCTTTGCCCTTACCAGGTCAGTGGCTTAAGCAAAAGACCCCGTGCCCCAGTATTCTCACAAATTTATGGAACAATATGGGGAGGGGCAGCACCAGGGCAAGAGGGTACAGATGATTGGTTGTTGCTAAGGGATTTAGGGCAGTGATCTAAGATGTTGGGGGTGTAAAGAAACCCCCCGGCTCCAAAGTTCACTTAGGAAAATATTATCTAGGGAGGATGCAAGGCTCAGGTATGTGGGAGACTTTCAGGAGCCGAGCAAATCTCTGATGCGTGCTGAATCCGGATGGCTTTTGTGATGCATGCTGAGTTCGGAGGAAGTTCCTTGATACCTGCTGAGACTGGAGGGCAGATAAAGGCCCTAAAGAGTCCAAAAGTTCTGTTAGTAATGCTGACACTAAAAGGTTTCTGGTTAAAGATTTTCCTGGAGGCTACTAGAGCTCTCAGACTCACAAATACAAATGAAAACCAGTATTAGATAGCAGTTGGAGAACATTTGTATTTATTTTTAAGACACTTTAGGGATGTCCAAAATAAGTTATAAAGTATTAGACAAGGTCTAAATTTAAAATTTATGTAGATAAGGATTAAATGAGTAAAATATATTGTTAATATGCTCTTAATGGACCCCAAGACTGATATAACTGATTTAAGAGAAACTGTTGCTATTAGTTGTCATCATGCTGATTCTGACTTATAAGTTAGAAGACATTGGCAAAAATAAGGTATTTTAAAAATGCTTCATTTCCATTTGTTTTAATCTTCAATTAGGCATTTTCTTTGTATTTATTAGGATCAACATTAAAAGTAAAACTCCTGGACTTCTGAGATACACAAAATTTTATAGACTTATTTTTTCTCTGATTATACCTGTGAAACAACAGTAAACCTTACAAATAGCAAGAGTTAATCAATCAATAACTCTAAGGTGGTAAGCAGAGAGAACTGTTTTGGGACCCATGACGGAACGGCATGGCATATTTTTGTCTCCCTAATTGCTAAAGAGGCAAGGAAGCCACATGTTCTGACCTCCTCTAACCCCATAAAAGGAAGACAGAATCACCATCAATAGCCCAAGGTCTATTCCTGCAAGGCCAGACATGCTGCCTCCCTCCAGCCTTTTACCAACTGTTCCTCCCAAAGCACCCACCACCTATCTTCTGGATTCAATAATTTGCTGCAGTGGCCACAGAGAATTCACAGATTATGGGGTTTAATAGGGAAGCACCAGGATACAATTCAAGTTAAACAGTCTCTCACAGTCTCTCTCTCAGCAATGTGTGTCTCTCAGCATCTCTCTCAGCAATGTGTGTCTCTTGCATCTCTTTCTCAGCAGCCCATGTCTCTCAGTGCCTCTTTCTCAGCAGTACGTGTCTCTCAGGAGCACATTTCTCTCAGAAGCACATCTTTCTCAGCCAATAGTCAGAGGGAGTTCTGCCTCTAGGAGGTCGCCTTTTGAGCCTGGCAGAGTGGCCAAACTAGCCAATCATAACATCAGAATTCTAAGCACCTGAGAGAGAGCTAACTTCCCAGAACATTGCCTTGCGTCACTCAACAGAAATACCCCAGGTGTATAACTTTAATAATCAGGAGCTCCTCAGTTGCTCATAGCAAATTCCACCATGGAGTTTACAAAGACTTGTGGCTAGAAAATCCATACCAGGTAATTTACTATACCGCACCAACTAATAGAAGAAACTCACATGAGCGTTTTTTGACTCTTGGAAGTGGATCGCATAATGTCAATAGTGTGTTTGTGCTATTATACTATATTTTTGCAAAATATTATCATTGGGGAAACTAGGTGAATTGTGCAATAATTTTCTCTGTATTATTTTTTACAAAGGCAGGAAACACTACAATTATCTCAAATATTTCAATTAAAATAAACCAAACCAAACAAAACACACCTCTTTGTTCATTAGTTAAATAAATCAAATTGCTCCTATTTTTAAATTTCAGTAAAGAGAAAATTAAAAATACTGATGAAAAAATATTTTTGAGAGATTTTCTTATGTATGAATGATGAATATACAATTCAAGTTTGACTCTAATATCTGGTCTGAAAAATAATCACAACCCATGTACTCACATGATTTATCAAAATACACACTACATATTTCATTAGCATGCATGACCATATTTTTATTATTAAAATATTTACATAAGCAATACAAGATAAGCAAAAATAATAGGCAATTAAAATTGGAAGTTCTATGAGAACAACTTTAACTGTGAACATTAGACATATCCACTGAAAGTATTAGAAAATACTAATATTGAAGTAAATATTAAACATTGAAGGCTTGTAGTGGTGGTAGGTAAGAAAGTTTGAAGGTCTTTCATTATTTTAAAAGAAAAAGTAGAGGTGTTTTTAGTATTTTATATTAAATTAAACATTTCAAGTTTAAGGAGAAATTCCCCTTATCTATGGTTACCATGTGCTCACTGATTTTACATCTTGAAAATAACATTTTTCTTCCCATATTCCACTATTTTAAAACTCTTACTATTTCATCAAGGAGTTACTCAGATACCTGTGTATTCTCATTTGGAGGAATTTGCATTTGAAGCTCAATTCTTCATTTCTAGTACCAGGGAAACATCATGCTTGGATATAGTTGTTGTAATCAGTCTCCATTGAGTGAGTGAGAAAAATTGCCAAGATTGATGAATCCTCATTACTGGGAAGGCAATTTTACAGTAGTGCCACAGCAACTTTTCTGCAAAGTTGGTTTGTAGACCCATATACCTTTTTTCCATTGGAAGAAATTTTGTTTATTTGCATGTGCTCTGGCTCACATAAACTTCTGCAACTTTCTTTCCTCCATCACGTACCACAGAATCAATGCCAAGCTCATTTAAAATCAGATTCTCAATTTATGACATTTTCAGTCTTGCTTGTTAGCAACCACACCCAGGTCATTTCCCTGGAATCAGGGAAAACTTTGATGCCTCGTGTAATTATTTTCTTAGTGCCCTAACACTTGTCTTCTCTCACTATGACATGAGGAATTTCATTGTTCATATGGATAAAGAATAGCTTGTGCAAAATTCTAAGAAAAAAATTTCAGATAGGTGAAGTGGAACAAAATATTCACAATATGAAATATTCAAAAAATACTTATAAATGTATTATTAGAACACAAACAATCCAATAAACATATGGGTAAAAGACATATAAATAATACAAAAGAGGATATAGTAATCATGCAAAGTATCAGTCATTGTTGCTGTTAGGAGCCATCACATTTGGTTTCAATTCACAGCCATCTTATGTACAATAGAACAAAGCATTGCCTTGTCCTGACAATTGTTGCCATGTTTGACTCTTTGCAGCCACTGTGTCAATCCATCTATTTGAGGACCTTCCTTTTTTTTCTTCTACTTTACCAAGCATGATGTTCTTCTCCAGGGACTGGTCCATATGGATAATATGTCCAAAGTACCTGAGACAAAATCTCCCCACCTCACTTCTAAGGAGTACTCTGGCTGTACTTCTTGCAAGACAGATTTTTCCTTCCTCTGGCAGCCCATGGTGTGTTCTGTTGTGCCCAGGTTATGAAGGAGTAGTTCGGCACGAGGAATATGCCGACAAATGACAATGCAAAAGCAATAGGAAAGTTTATTAGCTAACTTAAGTTAGGGTCCTTGCCCTTACCAAATCAGTGGCTTGAGCAAAAGATCCCGTGCCCTGGTATTTTCACAAATTTATGGAAAAATATGGGGTGGAGCAGCACCAGGGTGAGAGGGTACAGATGATTGGTTGTTGTTAAGGGATTTAGGGCAGTGATCTAAGATGTTGGGGGACGTAGAGAAACCCCCCCGGCTTCAAAGTTCACTTAGGGAAATATTATCTAGGGAGGATGCAAGGCTCAGGTACGTGGAAGACTTTCAGAAGCCGAGCAGATCTCCGATACGTGCTGAATCCAGATGGCTTTTGTGATGTGTGCTGAGTTTGGAGGAAGTTTCTGATACCTGCTGAGACTGGAGGGCAGATAAAGGCCCTAAGGAGTGTTTAGAATTCCAAAAGTCTTGTTAGTATTGCTGACACTAAAAGGTTTCTGGTTAAAGATTTTCCTGGAGGCTACTAGGACTCTGGCCTCAGACTCACAATTCAACATTCTTTGCCAACACCATAATTCACCTTCATCAATTCGTATTCAGTCTTCTTTATTCACTGTCCAGCTTTCACATACATGGAAGACAATTAAAATACTGTGGCTTGGGTAATATCTTTGCATTTAAAAAAAATATTATTATTTTATTATTTAAACACTTTAAAGAGGTCTTTTGCAGCAGCAGATTTGCCCAATGCAATACATCATTTGATTTCTTGACTACTGATTGCATGGGCATTGATTATGGATGGATCCAAGTAAAATGAAATCCTTGAGAACTTAAATATTTTCTCTGATTACCATGATACTACTTATTGATTCAGTTATAAAGATTTTTTTATAATGTTGAGGTGTGAAGGCTGTAGTCTTTGATCTTCATCAGTAAATGCTTCACGTCTTCTTCACTTTCAAGAAGGAAGGTTGTGTCATCTGTATACCTCAGGTTGTTAAAGAGTATTCATCCATCCAATTCTGATGCCACACTTGTTCATAGAGTCCAGGTTCATGGATTATTTACTAAGTATAAATATTGAATAAATAGGGTGAAAGGATACAGCCCTCATGCACACTCTTCCTGATTTTAAACCCTTCTTCTGTTCCAATGACTGCCTCTTTGTCTATGTACAATTTCCACATGGACACAATGAAATGATCTGGAATTTCTGTTCTTTGTAATATGACCCATAATTTATTATGATCCACACATTCCAATATCTTTGCACAGTCAATAAAATGCAGGTAAACATCTTCTTGGTATTCTCTGCTTTCAGCCCAAATTCACCTGATATCAACAATAGTATTCCTCCTTCCAGGTCCTCTTCTGTATCTCTCTTGAATTACTGGCAGTTGCCTGTAGATATACTGCTACAGCCATTTTTGAAAGATCTTTAGTAAAATTTTGCTTGCGTGTGATAGTAATGATACTATTCTATAATTTCTGCATTCTGTTGGATCACCTTTCTTTGAAATGGGCACAAATATGGATTCTTTACCATTGGTTGGCCAGGTAATTGTCTTCTAAGTTTCTTAGCAGAGATGAGTGAGTGCCTCCAGCGTTGCATCTGTTTGTTGAAACATCTCAGTTGGTATTCTGTCAATTCCTGCAACTTTGTTTTTGACTAATGCTTGCAGTGCATCTTAGATTTTCTTCGATACCATTGATGCTTAGTCATATACTGCCTTCTGAAAAGGTTGAACATGAACATTCAATCAATTCTTTTTTGGTACAGTGAAAGGTTGAACATTTGACCAATTCTTTTTTGGTACGGTGACTGTGTGTTCCTACTGTCTTCTTTTGATGCTTGCTGTGATGTTCAATAGTTTGCCCTTAGAATCTTTCAATATTGGAATTCAAGGCTTGAATTTTTTCTTCAGTTTTTTAAGCTTGAGAAATGCTGAGGATCTTCTGTTTTTCTAACTTCTGGTCTTCACACATTTCATTATATTACTTTACTTTGTCTTCTCAAGTCACACTTTGAAATCATCTGTTAAGCTTGTACAAGCCTGAAAAGGATCTATTGCTTTGGGGTTACCAAAGGACAAAAGCACAAGTCAGGCTAACTTACCATAGTTTAATAAGGCATCATTGTTAGAGAGAACAAACAAAGGTATTCAATCTATGCTGTTAAAGGTCACTGACCAAAGAAAATACCTACATGATGTAAAATGATACCCATATTGTTTCTGTTCACTTTTGTAAAAATAATTTACTGATTACTTCAGAGATGACCTATCATGACAATGTGGCTGCATCTGATGAAGAATGAACTGAGAGACCCTTGTCTCATTTTCTACCAATAACCTTTGGACAAGCCACAAACCTCAAGACTAGAAAAAGGAGCCTGCTCCACTATTTGAATGAAGCCGTGGTTCTTTCTTGTGGACATATGGTTTCCTCATTGCAATGATCTGTTTTCTCTTCTTTTTTCAAATTACTCCACTGTATTAATTAATCTAGAATAAATCTTTGTTGTAACTTTATAGCAGTTTGTGCTTTGTGCACCGGAACAAGCTCTTACTTCATCATTTCTTCCAATTGCTTTAGCTCCTCTATGTTCAAGAGCAAATTTCAGAGTGTTTTCCGACATCCATTTTGATATTTTCTCCTTTTCTTGTTGCTTTAATGACATTTTGCTTTCTTTATATTTGATAAAGACCACTCATCTGGTCTTCAGTTATTAGTGTTCAGCACATGAAATCAGCTTAAACTTGACCTTGCATTTGAGCAATTGATAGTCTATTCCACAGTCAGCCTCTGGCCTTGTTCTAACAGATGATATTAAACATCTCCATCGTCTCTTTCTACAGATGTAGATAATTTGATCCCTGTGTATTCCATCCAGTGAGGTCCATGTATATAGTTGCCATTAATATTGTTGAAAAAGGTATTTTCAGTGAATAAGTCATTTGTCTTGCAAAATTCTCAGTGATCTTCTACATTGTTACTATTACCAGTGGCCTATTTTCCAGGTACAGATCCTTCTTTTTTTGTTTCTAACTTTAGCATTTCAGTCACTAGTAATTATCAATGCTTCTTGATTGAATTTTTGATAAATTTCAACTTGCAGAAGTTGGTAAAAATCTTCAGTTCCTTCATCTTTGGCCTTAATGGTTGATGTGTAAATATGCATAATAGTGGTATTAACTGGTCTTCCTTGTAGACATATGAGTATTAACCTATCATTTACAGGACGTACTTCACGATAGAGCTTAAAACATTATTTTTGACAATGAATGCAATGCAATTCCTCTTCAATTTGTCTTTCCCAGCATAGTAGTCATTAGGTAAATGCAAATTAAAGTGGGAGTGAAATGCCATTGCACACATAACAGAATTGCTAAAATTAAGAAGACTGATATGTCAAATATTGGCAATAATATTGAACAATTGAAACTCATGCATTTCTGGTAAGAATATGCAATGGTAAAATAGGGGAGTCTGCTAGTTTCTTATAAATTCTAACATAGACTTATTTTAAAATCCAGCCATTGTACTCAGATATTCACATTAAAAAAAATGAAATCCATTGTTCACACAAAGACAGACACACAAATGTTCCTACCAGCTATATTCATAATATCAAAATTTGAAAGCAACCTAAATATCCATCAACAATTAATGGATAAATAAATTTTCATATATTCATAAAATTAATTATATCTCAAAAAAAAGGAACAAACTGTTGATGCATAAACAAATATTGACAAATCTTAAAAACCATTATGCTGAATGAGCAAATCCAAGCAAAAGAATACTTACTATATGTGTTAATTTATACAAAATTCCAGAAAACACAAATACCACTTATAGTGACAATGGTAGCTGGTTGGTTAGGTTTATTGGAAAGGGGCCAAAGAGATAAAAGTGTTCTATATCTTGGGTGCACACATCAGAAAGACGTTTACATGCTTTTTATTGACTATACAAAGGCATTCAACTGTGTGGATCAGAACAAATTATAGATAACACTGTGAAGAATAGGAATTCCAGATCACTCCAGTGTGCTATGAGGAACTTGTACATGGAGCAAGAGACAGTCATTTGAACAGAATTGGGAGATATTGCATCATTTAAAATCAAGAAATGTGTATATCAAGGGTAGATCCTTTCATCATATTATTCAATCTGTATGGTGAGCAAATACTCTGGGAAGCTGGACTATATGAAGAAGAACACAGCACCAGGATTCAAGGAAGACTCAATAACAACCTACAATATGCAAATGACACAACCTTGCTTGCTGAAAGTCAAGAAGACTTGAAGCACTTACTGAAGATCAAAGACTACAGCCTTCAGTACAGATTACATCTCAACATAAAAAAAAAAAAAAATCCTCACAACTAGATCAATAAGCAATATCATAAGTGGAGAAAGGATTGAAGTTTTCGTTTTACTTAGATCTACAATCAATGCCAATGGAACAGCAAAGATGTCACTTTGAAGACTAAGGTGTACCTGACCCAACCGCTTTTCAATACATGCATGTGAAAGCTGCAAAATGAATAAGGGAGACCAATGAATTGATTAATTTGGGTTATGGTGTTAGTGAAGAATATTGAATATACATACCATGGTCTGTCAGAAGAACAAGCAAATCTGTCTTGGAAGAAGTACAGCTGAAATGCTCCTTATGAGCATGAACTAAAACAGTGGTATCAACAATGGACTTAAGAATAACAATGATTTTGGAGATGGCAAAGGCCAGAGAGTGTTTCCATTCTGTTCGACATAGAGCTACTGTGAGTTGGAACTGAGTCAATGACATCTAACAATAACAGCAACATATCTTGATTGTGGTCATTACATGTTGTTGTTATGTGCCATGGAATCGGCCCAACTCATAGTGATCCCTCCTTGGGTTTCCGAGGCGGTACCACTACAGAAGTAGATTGCCCAACCTTCCTTCTGAGGAGTGGCTGGTGGGTTTGAACCGCCAGCCTTCTGGTTAGCAGTCAAGTGCCTTCGGTATGCAATATATGTCTGTGTTATATGGTTACACAGGTATTCATTAAGCCTCATTAAAATCTACATTTACAATAGATGCTTTTATTGTATCAAAATTATAAGGTAATAAAAATGAAGCAGCCCTTCTTTCTCCCATTATTGTTCTCTCCAAGGAGTGTATCTACCTCAGGTAAATGTTCAAGTCATATGCCTGTCTTTTATTTGGTTGGAAGCCACAGGTGTGGATTCAATTCCAGATCTGAAGGGCAGCTAGGGGCCATAGTCTCAGTGGTTCCACCAGGATCTATTGGACCAGCAAACCTGGTCCATCTCTTTTTTAAATTTTTTCCTCCAAATGATTTTGAGGTTTGTTCCAAATTGTTCTCCCTCTCTATCCAGGATCTCCTACATAGATCCCCTTACAAGTGGTTAACAGTGGTAGCTGGGAACCATCTAGTTCTTCTGGTCTCATAGCCATATAGGCTGCAGATCAGATGGTGTACCAGTCGCTAGGACTAACTGTTTCCATGAATTTTTGGTTTTCTTCATTCTTTGCTCTGGATGCAGAGAGACCCATCATTGCATCTAGATGGCAGCTTGCAAGCTTTTAAGATCCCAGTTGTTACTCACCAAAGTAGGAGATGGAACAATGTTTTGTGTAGTATGTTATGCCAATTTAGCTTGATGTCCCCTGAGACTATGGTCCAGAGCACAAAAGTTCAACTACTTGGTCCCTCTTGGTAGCTGGCTGTGACCAAGCAGTGACTACAACATTGTCCCTTGTCAGCTCTAATATACACCTGGGAATTCAGATCATACACATAAACTTATAGGACCATTCTCTGCCAACCCTATAAATGGTCTTGGGTGTACTCCCTGCTTCACAGACATACCTACTAGTTCAGCCTGCCCACCCATCTATCCACCCATATACTCATGTTTGCCTTCACTGACAACGCAGTACTCTATGTGCAAAAGGGTTCATCTTTGTTGTTTGTACCTTCCATGTACCTCTCTATGTCTTTCTCTTCCTCAATGCCACCATGTTGATCACTAACATTTGGTACATTGCCCTTCTCTTCACCCAAATCAAAACTTATCTCTATCTATTTAACAGCATTTTCACCCCTTCCCTCCCACTTCTGGTAACCAACAAAGAAAATGTCCTTCCATGGATAAACATTTCCTTGACTTTTACAATAAGGGACTAATACAATATTTGTCCTTTTGTGATTGACTTATTCCACTCAGCATAATGTCCTCTAAGTTCATCCATGTTATGCGATGTTTTGCAGATTCTACATTATTCTTTAGCATTGCAAAAAGGATCCAAGTGGAAACTGGGAGCGGGGCTGGGGACTGCCTCATGGCAGAGGGGACGGGGGGAAGGGAACAAAGGGCTTCCCCAGAAGCTGGGAGTTTTGAGAGCATAGGAAAAAGAATAAAGAACTTCACTGGAAACTGGGGGGCTTGGGGGTGGGGCACCTGAAGAGCCCAGGAAAGAACACAAAGGGTTTAAGTGGAAATTAGAGGGTGGAGACTAGGAAGGTACTGGGAGAGATAGAGACAGAAACTTAGTAGGTTCTGGCAGGCTGAGTAGAAGGTGAAGCATTATCTGTCACCCATGTTCTGTGATTTCCTGTTCCAGTTTTATCCAAATGTGTAATAAAAGACATTTATTTCCAATAACCTGTTATATCAAAGCTTTGCAGTACATCATATTTTTATTGAAAGTTGGGATTCATGAAAGAGGGTAACATAATAACATCAAATTCAAAATATAATGACAGTTAATACTTTATGGTAAGATTTCCACAGCCCTGCCACCAGTATTTTATCTCTGGTTGTCAATACACCTCAGACTATGTCTTCAAACTGATCAGTCTTACCTTTTCCCTTCTAACATCTTAATCTCCTTCTCTTATGTAGAACTACTCACTTTGTAGAATACTGTTTTCTTACAAAGAAAAAATAAAACTATCTGCTCTCATTATTTTATGCAAATAACATCCAAATTCTTCCTTTGTACTACCCTTTCATTGTGGATCATAACTTGAGACAATCTTTTTATTATTCAAATAAACCACTAAGATATTTTGTAAACTAAAGAACAGTTTTCTACTGAAAAGAAAAAAAAAAAAAAACGTACCTAGATGTTGGGATAGAGAGAAAGTTCAAGGGTAATTTCTGGCTGGTACCATTCATTGAACTAGACATTGAAGGGGGTCAGGATTTTGAGGGTAGAGGGAGAATTGGAATTATTACTTCCACTTTGAGCATACTGATCTTAAGTCAAACTGAAACTTGAGAAAGAAGCTAATGCAACACACTGCCCTCTACTTGGATCCGACTCATAGCGATCCCTCCTTGAGTTTCCGAGCTGGTATCACTATGAAAGTAGATTACCCAACCTTCTTTTTGAGGAGTGGAAGTGGGTTGGAACTGCCAGCCTCTGGTTAGCAGTCAAATACCTTAGGCACTACACCACCAGAGCTCCTGAGAAAGAAGCTAGGCATACAATATATTCCAGGAGTTCTTTGCCTATAGTTATAATTGAAGTCATCAGAGTCTATATGATGGCCAAGGATAAGAGTAGAGAATGAAAGGCAAGACATAATAACTTTAACATTCAGAGTTTGAAAAGATGAAGAGCAATAGAGATTAAGAAGTTTCAAGAAAGATAAGATGAAGTCCAGGAGTTTCTAGTACTTAGACACCAGGCAGGATGATGGTTGTTGTTACTGCTGTTATGTGCCGTCGAGTTGGACCTGACTCATAGGGACCCCTCCTTGGGTTTTTGAGATGGTATCACTATGGAAGTAGATTGCCCAACCTTCCTTCCAAGGAGTGGCTGGTGGATTTGAACTGCCAGTCTTCTGGTTAGCAGTCAAGTGCCTTAGGCACTAGGCTACCAGAGCTCCTAGAATAATGGTAGGGAGTGTATTTTTTCAAGAAAGTTGTGGTCAGCACCATGTGGCAAATGTTGCATTGGAATTCAATACATTGAGTTTGAAGATAATCCATGGAACATAATTGGCAACAATTTTGCCTTTCAGAAGAGAAAGAAACCATGAGGCAAAATATTTCAGATAGTTGTTTAATACTGTCCTCCTTGACTGCTGTTTCAAATTGAGCCCACAGCTTGGAACACTGGGTTAAATGATCTGAATATTTTTGCTTCATTGTACTTGCAAGTTGTTTGCTGTGCTATTTTATTTTTTGAACTGGAGCTATTAATTTAGTGTAATATATGTTTTATATTTGGGTGATGCTTTGGTATGCTTCAAATATTGAGTAATGGTATGATTAATTGTTTTTTCCCTTGGGCTGTCTTCTCTGTCTTTTTCAAAATTTAAGTTTTCTGGCTTTAAGATTTTCAATAATATCATTTTCAAATTACCTATTTATTTATATTATCATTTTGTTATTTCTATTTGAACAAAATATTTTACCTTATGCACCTTCAACCTTCTAATAATTTTGCATTATTATTTCTTTGGGTTTCTTAAGTTACTAGCCTTATTTTTATTTTTAACATTTTAAAAATTTTCTTATTAATACCATTTTATCAATTTTTTCATTATTTTAATATTCATACTTTTGCTTTTATCTATTTATAACTTTCTATTTCAATTTATCTCCAAATTTCTTTAAAAGTTATAACTTTTAAAGATTATTATTTTATATTATGTATCACTCCATTTGTTTTAGTCTCCTTTATAGTCCTGTGGTAGTTAAGATTGTGTCAACTTGGCTGGGCCTGATTTTGAATGGCTGGGCAGCTGGATGTAGTTATTTCCCATGATGAGCTTGGTAATCAACTCCATGGTGGAATCCACTGGAGCAGCTGAGTAGCTTCCTTGGGGATGTGGTCTGCTTCCAGTGTATAAGGAGAAGTTTTGAGAGAAGTCTCTGCAGTTTTTGGCATGCTTTGGACCCTGCATGTAGCCGAGTCTTCATTCAGCAGCCTGCCATGTTTCCTGCCCATCTTGAGACTGTCTCTGTACTTGAACTAGTGGTCTGCCATGTTGACTGGTAATCTTGGGACTGTGCCATTTATTTGTCCATCTTGGGTTTGTCAGCCTCAGCAGCCAGCAGTTATCTGAGTAAAGAGACACCTCCAACTACAGTGGGCCAGGAGCAAGAGGCAGAGCTGAAGGCCAAGGTCAAAGGGCTTTTACCCAGCCTCTGAGCTGACACTTTGGACTCAGACATCAAGCCTCCAAAACTGTAAGAGAATAAATCCGTTTTTAAGACCACCCATTTGTAGTATATGTCTGTTAGTGTGGCACTAAATAACAAAAATAAGTCACAAGCTTACTAATCTTAAATTTTGGCCTTAATAATTTTATCATTATAATTTGGCTTTGGCAAAATGATACATTTTTTACAATTCTATCTTAACATTTTTGACTCCTAATTTTTACCATTTTATATCTAATTTTAACCTTTCTCTTAAATGTTGAGGTTTGCTTTATAACTTTAAAATTTTAAATTTATTATCACCTTTTAAAATTAGTCTAAAAGCAAACTATTTCATCATTTCTGTGTTAGGTGAGAATGATTTAAATAACGACAGAGATACGTCCTTAGGTGTAAAGTACTATCACAATTGAGGTAGTGTTGTAGAGGAAATGAATAATTCCAGCTAATGGAATATAGGTGGACTGCAGGAGAAATGTTGTTTCAAGAAGTACAAAGGAATGTAAATTCACTGAAGGCCATTGAGGTGCCTGCATGATGAAGTTGCTTTACTTTGTTAAATCACTTTTTCCTTGCAACAGTCAAGGACAGTTGGCATTATTATATCCAATTTGCAAATGACTGAACTGAAGTTCCATGAAGACTAATTTTTCCTGGTTTATGTAGCTACTATAGAGAACCGAGGTCCATCTGACTCCAACCCCTCACTCTTCTTGTCACATTTGTTGAAAATGGTGGGCCAAGAATGTCTTGGAATACCTTAGGACCTAATTACCGCTCAGTGAACAGAACCGTAACTAACTATTGCACTAGCTGTGAGGAAAGTGGCTTTCTTTATGAAAATATATTTGAAATAGCCTGAAGTCTGCATATCCTTTCAAGTGGTTATAAAGGGTAGGTGAAGGGCTTTACGTTTTCTGCTCTAGTGCTTGAGGCATTTGACTGCTAACCAGAAGGTTGCTGGTTAAAACCCACTAGCCACTCCTTGGTAGGAAGATTGGTCAATCTACTTCCGTAGTGATACTGCCTTGGAAACCCAAAGAGGGGTTGCGATGAGTCAGATCCAACTCTATGGCAGTGAGTTTGGTTTGGTTTGGTTTAGTATATTCATTCTGAGAGAAAAGATGCAGAGAAGGCATTTTCTAGTGACTCTTTTTCAGTCTTATCAAAATTTAAACACTTAAATCGCATCCACTAAACATTGCATTTATTTCTCCTTACTCACTAGGGTAACTGCTGATTGGCATCTAATCACCTGACAAGTATGTTGTTGAAAAATATGTGATTTTTTTCATGAAATCAATGGATTTGTTATGAATTTTGTTTAGAATTCTAAACCAATGCTACCATGTTCTTTACGCTTTCCACTACTTTATAAACACTTTCGTTGGTAACCAAATATTTATAGAGTACACGCCAAACTTAATTCAACTAAGAGCCTGGATTTGTTTTCAATGTTTTGAAAGCTGAATAAATTTTGATGATTGACAATCAGGGTATGACTCTTTTTCCTGGACTGAAAAATAAATGAAATCTCTCTACTTTTGAATAATAAACACTCACATGAGTCACAGTGAAAGGACTTTGGTTATATATTTTTCAATGTGCATTCACTATTAGAAAGTAAACCTAGAAAAAACAACCCTTTATGCCCATTTGATTTCAGAATTTCTTAGGAAAGATACTAGTGAATTGGATTATCAATGTACTCCTGCTCAGCCAAATAAATTCAAGTTAGCATTATTAATAGTGTAGATTCAGCTTATGTCTGATATTACCATGTAGGTTAACTTATTGAATAAACAATAAACATATGCTACTTAAGTTATTTTATATTTTGGATGTGATTCTAATGTTACCTCTTAGTGCTTATTTCTGCATAAACATGTAGATCATATTTTGGTTATTAATTGGATTTTTCAATAATTTGAATAGTACTAAAGGCATTTATCTTCAGCACAGTGGTATCATAAAGCATTTTAGATAATTTAGTAATCATTTTATTAATTTTTACATTAGCCAGCATATGTCAGTATTTTTAGTAATGCTTTAAAAAAGTCTGTACAAGGCAGATAGTGAAAGCTTAATACAGTTTAGGTAAAATAATCAGTACTATAAAAAATAATGAAGAATCCCAAATATTATTATAATAAATCCTGACAAGAATTATCTGTCTATGAAATAACATAGACAGATAATACTTATGATACATAATACTTATATATGTTCAACTGAAATAATTTATCAGAAATGCCTTTGTGATGGTTATGTTTGTGTGTCAACTTGTCTGGGCCAGGTTGAGTGACTGGGCAGCTGGTAGTTGTATTCCCCATGATGAGACTGGCAATCAACTCCGTGGTGGGATCTACTACAAGTAGCTAAGTAGCTGCCTTTGGGATGTGGTCTGCTTCCTGTATATAAGAAGTCTTGGGAATGGTCTCTAACTTATGGCATGCTTGGACACTGCATGTAGCTGTGTCGTTGCTCAGCAGCCTGCTATGCTCTCCCAAACTTGGAACTTACAATGGACTTAAGTTAATGGCCTGCCATGTGGTTTGGTAACATTGGGACTGTGCCTTTTGACTTGTCAACCTTGGAGCTTCTCAGCTTCAGCAACTAGCAGCTGTCTGAGTGAAGAAATGTCTCTAGCTCCAGTGGGCCGGGGGCAGGAGGCAGAGCTGGACCCCAAGGTTGAGGAGCTTTCACTCAGCCCCTAAAACCTAGCGCTTTGAGCTTGGACTTAAAGCCTTCAAATTGTAAGAATAAACTCCTGTTTTGTAAGGCCATCCCATTTGTGGTATATTTCTTGTCAGAGTGGCACTAGGTAACCAGAACAGCCTTTTTTATATTTATAGCAGTCTTTAGATTTTGAATCTCTCAGTAAAGTTGTTTGCCAGAAAATGTTTAGTAGAAGGAAGGGAGGTATTTAGTGACCTTTCATTTCGATTTGTCATTTCACTTAAGGAAATAATACACTTGAATTTCATCTTTTCTTCATCTTTACACATTGGATTGTCTAAACACGGGACTGAATTTTACTCTCAGAGAAGTAAATAGATAGACAGATAGATAGATAATTAGTATTATACTAGTATTGTTAAAAGCATTAACAAAAAAAAATTTTTGATTAGTCTTCTAATAAATAACATATAAGAAATAGCACATGGGTCACTGTGATACATTGAAATTCTGTATTTACCTTGTTTATCTGTTTATCTAAACTTATTTTTAAAAAAGGAGATAATAATACTTACTTTGAACAGTTGTTATATAGAATAAGCCCCCATGTACACACACACACAACTCCTCAGTTCCATGCTGTTGAGTTGTTGTTATTGTGGTTGTTAGGTGCTGTTGAGTCAGTTCTGACAAATAGTGACCCTATATACACAGAAATAAACATTCCTGGTCATGTGCCATCCTCACAATCATAGGAGATAGCTCTTCCTTAGTCATTTGTTGAGTGCCTTCTAACCTGAAGGGCTCGTCTTCCAGCACTTCATCAGACAGTGTTTCCCTACTGTTCATAAGGTTTTCAGTGGCCAATTTTTTCAGAAGTGGGCCTGTCCATGTCCTTCTTCCTAGTCTGTCTTAGTCTGAAAGTTCCACTGAAACTGTCCACCATGGGTGACATTGCTGGTATTTGAAATACTGGTGGCATAGCTTCCAGCGTCAAGCTCCCACAATACGGCAAACAGGCAGACAAGAAGTGGATGCTGTTTAATAGACACATCTTATAAGGGTCCATTCTGGTGCCAGATTGTGGCACTTCCTACTCCCATCCCCCAGTATGAAACCAAAGATTAGATTTTTGTTTTCTATTGTTTCCATTTATATTTTCTATTGCTATATTACAAAATAGCAATTTGAAATTATATGTTATTTTGAATGATTTATTTATAATTTTACATAATGAATTATAGGAACCTCTAAATGAAATTAAATAATCATGTTCTGGTAAGATGGTGGACTGGGCAAAAAGACTGCACAGACCATCTTCAACAAAGAAAAGTGTAGCCAATTAACACAGACACAGAAGATAATTCTGGACCTCTGAGCCTGAAGGGAAGGATGTAGAAGTTGACTAAACCCCAACTAGCAGAAGAATTTGCATGAAAATACCAAAAAAGGAGACACACGGACCTGCGGTCTGTCAGAGATCCTGAGTGATCCTGATGGCACAGACAGCTTGGAGATTGCTGAGTGGTGGTAGGATCTAGGAATTAACCTAAAAATCAGCCTTGCTAGCTAGGGACTGCATGGAGGACTGCTCTGGTGGCTGGGGAATAAATGGAGAAGGTAAAGAGAAAGGCGGGCTGAGCTGTGGACTTTTGCCTGTCTGGAGGATGCCGCCATTTTGAATGTTTACAAGTGGCTTGACCATTTTGGATATTTAAAGAGACAGCACTCTCCCAGATTCTAGGGGCTAAAGAACAAGTCCTGCTTGCCAGCAACCCCAAGGACACTCTGGACCTGCATGACTGAAAACATATGACATTCCTCTTATTACTCTTATACCCCACACCCACTTGGTGAATGGAGGTGGGCCTTACTCCACTCCCACCCACCTTCTGGGCCCCCAGGAACTCCATCCCAGTCTATGTGCTCAGACGGAGCCTGGGTGCCCTGCCCTGTCCTCTACCATGTTTTTTCTCTTTATTTATTTATTTATTTTATTTTTTGCATTCTTTTTCCTGGTGATTAGTTTGCTTGTATTTGTCTGTTTTAAAACTACTATTATTATTAATAATTTTTTCCTTTCTACTATTATTCTTTGTTCTTCCCCTCCCAGGTCCAAGTTTTCAGCTTTTCTTCTTTTTCCCTGTTCCTGGTTGAATTTTTTTTATTTATTTTTTATTTAATTTGTTTTCCTTTTTTCTCATGGTTAACCCTGTTACTTGTTTTTCTTTTTGCATTTTTCCCATTTTTTTCTTCATTATTTTCCTTTTTTGCCTTTCTTCTCTTAGTGCCCTATCCCCAGATATTGCAGGCTTTCTTGCTTTTTTTTTCTTGTTTTCTATTTTTGGTTACTGTTCCTGTGTGATTACATGGTGTGCTTTTTTTGTCCATGTGCTTCTAGTTTTTTGATCATTATTCAATTGTAACTTTTGTCTAACTGAGAGACAGCAACAGTCCCCATAAGACACAACTACACCCACACCTCCTGTGACTTCACTTAATGAGTGAGAGCCACTATCTCCTTGTCCACCAATGGGCCAACAATAAAAAAACCACCAAGAAGAGCCTGAATCACCTTTGGCTGCTCTTCACAAACAGTTAACAGAGATCTAAATGCAACAACGTCACGATGCCTCAGAAACAACAGACCATCACAGTCCACACAAAGAAGCA
>NW_006922054.1:962043-969726 GCF_000298275.1 Orycteropus afer afer | reverse complement strand
AAAGGGAAATCAAAGGCATCCAAATTGGTAAGGAAGAAGTCAAACTATCCCTATTTGCTGATAGTATGATCCTATACCTAGAAAACTCAAGGGACTTAGACAAAAATCTACTGGAAATAATTGAGAGATTTAGCATCATGGCAGGATATAAGATCAACATCCAAAAATCAGTTGGATTCCTCTACACCAGTAAAGAGATTGCTGAAAAAAGAAATAAGGAAATCAATATTGTTTGTTTACAAAAGCTACCCAAAAAATAAAATACTTGGGAATAAATCTTACAAGGGACACAAAAGACCTGTACAAAGAAAACTATAAAAATCTACTTCAGTAAACCATAAGAGATTTACACGAATCAAAGAACATCTCATGCTCATGGATAGCAGGATTGAACATTGTGAAAATGTCAGTTCTACCCAAAGCAATCTATACATGTAATGCAATCCCAATCCAGATCTCATCAACATTTTAGGGATATGGAAAAACCAGTCACTAACTTTATATGGAAAAGAAAGAGACCTTGGATAAGCAAAGCAGTATTCAAGAAGAAGAACAAAGTAAGAGGTCTCACACTGCCAGATCTCAAAACCTACTATACAGCCACAGTAGTCAAAACTGACTGGTATTGGTTTAATGACAGATACATAGACCAATGGAATAGAATTGAGAACCCAGAAACAGATCCATGGACCTATGGTCAGCTGATCTTTGACAAAGGGCCAAAATCCATTACGTGGGGAAGAGAATGTTTGTTTAATAAATGTTGCTGGCAAAACTGGATATCCATTTGCAAAAAAAAAAAAAATGATCTATACCTCACACCATACACAAATACGAACTTCAAATAGATCAAAGACTTAGATGTGAAACTAAAACTATAGAGTTCCTCAAGGAAAAACTAGGGGCAAATTTAGGGGTCTTAATTTATGGCATAAATAGACTATCAAGCATAACTCAAAATGCCCAAACAGTAGAAGAGAAACAAGATGATTGGGACCTTCTAAAAATTAAATTTTTGTGTGCTTCTAATGACTTCTCCAAGAGAGTCAAAAGGGAACCTACAGATTGGGAAAAAATATTTGGTAATGACATATCTGAAAAGGGACTTATCTCTAGAACTTATAGAAAACTCCAACACCTCAATAACAAAAAGACAAACAATCCAATTAAAAAATGGGTGGAAGTCATGAATAGACAATTCACCAAGGAGGATATTCAAACGGCCAACAAACATGAAGAAATGCTCACAATCATTAGCTATTAGAGAGATGCAAATCAAAACAACAGTGAGATACCATCTTGCTCCAGCACTAGTAGCAAAGTTCAACAAGACAGAAAATAACAAATGCTGGTGAGGTTGTGGAGAGATTGTGACTCTCATACACTGCTGGTGGGTCTGTAAAATGATACCATTGTGGAGATCAGTATGGCCATTCCTTCAAAAGTTGGAATTGGACATACCATATGACCCAGCCATTCCATTACTAGGTATATACCCTATAGAAGTGAGAGCCATGACAAGAACAAATATATGCACATCCATGTTCATCGTAGCACTATTTACAATAGCCAAAATATGGAAACAACCTAGGTGACCATCAACTGAGGAATGGATAACCAAACTATTGTACATACACACAATGAAATACTATGCAATGCTAAAGAATAATGTAAAATCTGCAAAACACCGCATAACATGAATGAACTTTGAGGACATTATGCTGAGTGAAGTAAGTAAATCACAAAAGGACAAATATTGTATTAGTCTGTTACTGTAAAAGTCAAGGAAAGGTTTATCTATGGAAGGAAATTTTCTTTGTTGGTTACTAGGGGTCGGAGGGGAGGAGAAGGGAAGGAACGCTGTTAGATAAAGTATTGATTTAGGTGAAGAGAAGGGCAATGTACCAAATGTGAGTGACCAATATGATGGCATTGAGGAAGAGAAAGACATAGAAAGGTACACGGGAGGTACAGACAATAAAGATGAACCCTTTTGCCCATACAGTACAGCGTTGTCAGTGAAGGCAAACATGGGTATATGGGTGGATAGATGGGTGGACAGGCTGAATTATTAATTATGTCTATGAAGTGGAGAGTGTACCCAATTACATGTATAGGGTTGGCAGACAATGGTCCTATAAGTTTACGTGAATGATCAGAATTCCCAGGTATATAGTAGAGCTGACAAGAGGCAAGGTTGTGGTCACTGCTTGGTCACAGCCAGCTACCCAGATGGACTGAGTATTTGAACCTGCGGGCTTGGGACCGTAGTCGCAGGGGACATAAAGCTCATTGGCATAACATACTACACAAAACGTTGTTCCACCTCCTACTTTGGCGAGTAGCGACTGGGATCTTAAAAGCTAGCAAGCTGCCATCTAGATGCAACAATGGGTCTCTCCTCCTCCAGAGCAAAGAAGAATGAAGAAAACCAAAAATTCATGGAAACAATTAGTCCTAGTGACTGGTACGCCATCTGAACTGCAGCCTATACGACTATGAGACCAGAAGAACTAGATGGTGCCCGGCTACCACTGTCTTCCATTTGGAAGGGGATCTATGTATGAGATCCTTGATAGAGAGAGAGAACAATGTGGAATAAAACTCAAAATCATTTGGAGAAAAAAACAAAAAAGGTAGGGGAGACCAGGTTTGCTGGTCCGATAGAACCTGCTGGAACCACTGAGACTATGGTCCCTAGCTGTCCTTCAGGTCTGGAATTGAACCCACACCTGTGGTTTCTAGGTAAACAAAAGACAGGCATATGAGTTGAACATTTACCTAGGTAGATACACTCCTTGGAGAGAACAATCATGGGAGAAAGAAGGGCTGCTTATGCACAGGGAGACAGCTCAGGGGACAGGAGTGTATAGAGGGATGGACACTGCGAAGGGGTAACTATGGGGAGGAAGTGGAAGGGGAGCTATTGCATTGTGGTAAACTGTGGTCAATGTCATGAGACAAAGTGTATATGAACTGCTGTGTAGAAAGTGAACTTGCTCTGTAAATTTTCACCCAAATCACAATTAACAAACAAACAAACAAACAAATAAATAAATAATTGATCATGAGCCTTTGTACTCATTGCTGCAAGTGCATGGAACCTGGCACACTCAGGCATTGTTGAGGAAGTATGAATTAATGCTTTTCCAGAGAGGAGTTTGCTAATATATGTCAAAAGCCTTGAAAATGTGTGTACTCTATAGCCCTGCAATTCCTTTTCTACAAGGAACTCCAAAAAGATTATCCGTATTTTGTCTTTTATTTTAGTAAAAATCTGTTGGCAATCTAGTTATTGAATAAAAGAAGTTCAATTACATATATCAACACATATGTGTGATGAAATATATACATACATTTAAAATAAAATAGATACATACTTTATGTCAATATAGGTAATCAGTAAGTTAGAAAAAGATTATAAACAAAATGCTAGCATAATCCCACTTCTATTATAAAAGTAGGAGCTCTGGTGGCATAGTGCCTAAGGCATTTTACTGCCAACCAGAAGGCTGGTGGTTCAAAGCCGCCAGTCACTCCACGGAAGGAAGTTTGGACAATCTACTTCCCTAGTGATATCACCTAGGAAACCCAGGAGGGGTCGCTATGAGTCAGACCTGACTTGATGCCAGTGCATATTATATAAATATATAACATTTTGTCTATATAAATCTAGAAAACAATATACAAAAATGTTAATAACTATCTCTAGGGAGCACCATTGTAAGTGATTTTTTTTTCTTTGTTTTGATTTTCAATATTTTATTTTTTTCTAACAAAGACCACACATTACTTATGCATTTAGTGAAAAATTAATAACAAAAACAAAACAAAACTCACTGCCATGGAGTCAGATCTGACTCACAGTGACCCACCCCCTCCTTGGGTTTCAGAGGCAGTATCATTACGGAAGTTGATTGCCCAACCTATCTTCTGAGGAGTGGCTGGTGGGTTTGCACTGCCAGCCTTCTGGTTAGCAGTCTTAAGCACTACGCCACCAGAGCTCCCAACTATTATTATATTAAAAGTAAATTATTATTTTCTGTGTAATGGAGTTTGTGGTTAATATTAAAGTACCACAACAAAGTAGTATATTTTTGCATTTTTTTATTCTTAAAAAACTGGTACATATGACATATACAAGTTATTAATTATCTGTTATTGTTATGAATTTCCTATTCAATATTCTTTCTTGGCATCTAAGGAGTTTGAACCCTAGGTTTTTTTTTTAATGGCTGTATCCCTAACGTTTTCTCAGAAAGAAAAAACAAAGAAAGAAAATTCTTCTCAGTTGCCTCAAATTTTCTGGAAAATAGGATTTCCACTACTTTGTTGGTGTATAAAATGAAACATAAAAGGCCCGCCAGTACGGAATCCATAGCAGAATATACTTAGAATTCAAATAGTATCAGATAACAAAGTATCCTTTAGGAATTTCTACATCTTGTCCTTATTGGAGGAAATAGTACTTAACAGATAATGCAGAACATATGGAGTAAGTTCAATAAACTCATCCCAAGTCACTATTCCTGTATCTTTAAGTAGTGATATTGCACATGTATTACTACATTTAAATTTTGAACATCTTGTTTCAATTTATTGCCTACAAAGTCTATTTTCAGTACAGATTTAATATATGACTGGCAGAATAAGTAATTCAGCAGGGGACATTTGCCTTCTTTAGATGAACCTTAAAAAAGTTCTGGCTGGAACTATTTATTTGAAACTAAAAAGTCAACATGATTAGGCTATCTGTACTGACTAGTGGTGGTGGTATCATTAAATATACATGTTGTGTTGTTGTTATGTGCACTGGAGTCGGACCCAACTCATAGCTACCCCTCCTTGGGTTTCTGAGGCAGTATCACTACAGAAGTAGATTGCCCGATCTTCCTTCTGAGGAGTGGCTGGTGGGTTTGAACTGCCAGCCTTCTGGTTAGCAGTCAAATGCCTTAGGCACTACGCTACCAGAGTTCTCTCTCTCTCTCTCTCTCTATATATATATATATATATATGTTGTTGTTGTTGTTGTTATGTGTATGTATATATATATATATATATATATATATATATATATATATATATATATATATATAACTTCAGAGTTACAAAATCTCATAGCCAAGTGGAAATAAGTCATAGGACTCTAATAGATAAAAATTACTCTAAATATTGGCAAAGAATATTATTTGTTCTGAAAATCACAGCTAATCCACATACTATAACAATGTAACATTTGAAAGTATTAATGAATAATCATAGGTCTGTATAATCTATGATAAACATTCTGCCAGTATAAATTTTGATCCAAAATGTTATTAGCAAGTCAAACAAATAAGCACCAAAAAATATTATGACAGTGGCAGGTGGTATTATGTCCATGGAATGTAGTCACATTTGAATAGATGGAAGCTCTAGTGGTGTAGTGCCTAAGGCATGTGACTGCTAACCAGAAAGCTAGTGGTGCAAACCCACCAGCCACTCCTCAGAAGGAAGGTTGGGAAATCTACTTCCATAGAGATACTGCCTCAGAAACTGAAGGAGGGGTCACTATGAGTCAGAACCAACTCCACGGCAGTGAGAATTTTTTTTTTTTTTTTTTTAAGAGAAAGACATATGTGCACAGAGTTGGGTAGTGAATTGTGTGCAAAAATACACAAGTTGTACCTTGAAATTATAAGCAACAATAAGAGTGCTTGGATGAGGATTTTACAGTCCAATCTTATTGGGTCAGACCTATATGAGACAGATTTTAGGCAGCTGAGAGCTGTTATTAGAATTTATAGGAGGTAAATAACAAACAACAAGAACAGATTTCTTATTGAAAGCAAACAGTAAACAACAAGAAAAATTTGTGGTGAACCAGTCCCCTCTACCCTTATGAGTACCCTATTTAGTATCATAGGGGAGGAACCCACTTATATCTAAAAGGGAACCTGCTCACCCTTCCCAAATTATCCATGTCCATTTTTATGTGAGGAAGGTTGGGCAGTTTACTTCCATAGTGATACTGCCTCAGAAACCCAAGGAAGGGTCGCTATGAGTTGGGTCTGACTCAACGGCACATAACAACAACAGACATGCACATCATGGACCAAGTATCAGCAGGTCTCTTTCTCAGCAGGTGTGTTGTCAGGGCAGATCAGGTGTGGTGTGGCTATGTTCCTTTTCTCTCTGTCTCTCTCCATGGCTTTCCTTGGCCGGTTACGGGCCCCTGTGCATGCTGGTTCAGCTCTCAACCAGTGGCTTTAGGCAAGCATTACAACAGCTCTCAAGGCAAACCTTTTGTGGGCAAACCTTGTACAGTGTACAACATATGCCCAAGCTTCTGCTTCATTCTGTGGTTAGCTCCTGGGTTAGCTCCTATCCATAGGCCGACTCTGCCCACCACCTCTACCCACCACCATGGTCTGATGGTCTCCTGGCTTCCTCTGCTCACACTACTGATGCTGTTTCTCTACCACTCTACTCTTCTTTGCTTGCAGCCATCTATCTTCAGTGTTATCAACTCTGAATGTTCCCCTCTTAGTATTAGTTACAGTCCCTGACCTATATTATAACTCTTTCATGAGGTTCTCAGCAGAAAGTCTCATGTCCTGGCCCTTGTAGATCAGGAAGCCTCCCTCATTTGAGCCTCTTCATTACCAAGTTTTAGTGGTCACTGGTGGTGGGGAGAGATGACAGCCAGTCCTGGTAAAGGTGGTTCATAATCCAACCAATCTCTGCAAGTCACTTATGTTGATAGCAAACCAATAAATCTTTTAGCAGATTATGGCCCAATCATTCATTTTGGGAGACTTACAAAACCAGGGCCAGAATGGCCACATAAAAGAAAGTTCATTGCACCATGGGTATGTAGGTATATGCTTACTAATAATATACCTCTGTATTGACTTGTCTAGAACCATAGATGTTCCTATAGGACTTAGAGGGTCCCAAAAAGCCTTGTCTACGTATCAACTCTAAAATTTTCCTAGGACATGTTCTAAGATATTACATGCATTAAGAAGGAATACAACTTTATTTTAATATTTTATAGCTGTTAAAATGAATCAAACTAGGTCTACAGTAACTAATTTTTGTCTTTGAAAAGCCATTTAGTGCCTTTAAAAATCCAAATAAGCTAAGAAGGCAAAGACTACACTAAAATTGGCAGGGCCAAGATAAAAAATATAAATCAAAATTCTCCAAGGAAATGCAGGGGAGGAATAGAGCAAATGTACTGAAACTAGCTATACCCTATTAAAATAGGAATAAAATTTAATTCCAGTGGCAGATAAAAGCTAGACAAGGTATATCAGCAAGAGTCACCATGCATTGCACACAAAGGGTGGGGCTAAATTTAAGCCTTTTTTTGTGTCTGGATTCCTTGCATAAGTTTTCTCCCTTTTGATAACATAGAAGAAGGAAACATCATTTTTTTTAATGTCTACAAAGAGATTCTATGTACAAAGCAATTTCTTTTGGTCCTGGAAGTAGAATCTCAAAAATAGGATAAAACGTAAACCTAATTTTGATGTTTCCATGTCACTAAGACGCCTAACTAAGAGGCCTTCAACGAGATGGATTGATACGGTGGCTGCGATGATGGGATCAAGTATAGCAGGGATTGTGGGGCTGGCGCGGGATCGGGCAGTGTTTCGTTCTGCTGTGCATGGGGTCGCTATGAGTCGGAAACGACTC